>NW_015505594.1:104592-121572 GCF_001515645.1 Sinocyclocheilus grahami
AGATTTCATCAAAAATATCTTCATTTGTGTTCCGAAGATGAATGAAGGTCTTACTGGTTTGGAACGACATGAGAGAGTAATTAATGACACAATTTTCATTTTTGGGTGAACCCTTTTTAAATAAGAGTAAGAAAAATAATGTGAAGAAAGAAAATAGAAATTAGGTAACAAGGAGTCTGACAATTTAGATGAAGGAAGAGTAAAGGAAACAACACAAAGAGGAAAGAAGTCAGAAAGGAAGGACAAAAAAGAATAAAGGTAAGTAAGTGAAAGAAATATAAAAATCAAAAAGAAGGTTTGAAAGAAATAAAGAAATCAGATAAGCAAGAGAACAAAAACAAAGAGTCTAATATATGAGTGATAGAGACTAGAAAAAACACTCGTTTAAGACATGGCCTATGAGGGTGCTCTCTTGATCATGGTTTTGTGGTCAGTCTTTAGAAATCACACAAAAGAGAATATAAATCTCAGTATTGAACCAAAATGCTGTTTTTTTTTGTTTTTTGTACAATTTTAAAATGTCAAAGCAGCAGTTTCAGAATAGATTATTGTATAGCTGGCATACTGTTCAGTTTATCTTGTCTTTTTGTACAACAGATTGAATGTCTTTTTAAAATTTTTATCTGGGATCCACTGCTGTGCTCAGTTTGAAAAGGCCTTTATATCTAAACATAATACACAGATTAATGTTTTTGTTAGCCTATCCAGTTGAAGCCACTAGATGTGGTGATGTTGCGTTGTTCATTAAAAATATAGCGGAAAAAGAGAACATCAATGTGGAGAAGATCTTGTTTACATCAAAGCCGAAACCAAGCCGTTCACACAGAACGCATATTTCATGCATTTTCTAGACAGACATCTATTACTGTTGCACTCGCGTCTCGCACAAAAGAGCTGCCTGTTTAGAAAGCCATGTAAAATGAATGCAAGTTTAACTTTGAAAAAAACCTATATCGAGACTTAATGGCGGGGTTTTCCCCATCCCACTGCGTCTCACGTTTTTAAATGGAAAAATGTACTCTGTGTGATTGGCTTTCCGCCCTTTGTATTAAACAATGCATACATACATTTTGTTTATAGTCGTTTAAGCAACTTAATTATAATTGGTTTATAAGCATTATTTCAAACATTATGCACTTTTTTCCCCCGCAGATAGTGACGCACCCTCTTGTGGCCTCAGGAGAGAAGCCAAAAGCTTTTCTTCACCCTAACTGAAACTATGCATTTTAAATTCGAATACAATTCGAATTTTGATAATATTTAAGTACAAAATTTGAATTTAGTTTTTCAGCCATTTTGACAGCCCTATTGTACACATTATCTATTCTATGCAAATGAACAAAGCGCATAGCACTTGAGTTGAGAGGTGCGCACATGTGAAAGGGTCAAAAGTTTCTTTATAAATTCTAATGTAGCATGAGTAGCCTAACAATGTTAAATACTACAGGTAGTGAGTGCTCCCACACAATAAACAGACTAGATAAGTACGTACAGCTACTCTCCAACAAATAGTTTAACAAATAGAGTAACATGATCTTCACCCTGCATTGCCATTTATGCATTATATTCCAGCATTAGACCAGCAGAGTTCATAACATGCAGGACAATCTCACTGTATTAAACACCCTTGTGTTCTTTATTTCAATTTAAATGATCATGTTCCTGTAATTGATGCAGTGACGATGAAGGACAGCTGAAGGTGACTGAGAATGCTAGCAGTCTGTTACACTTAGCAAATGTCATTTAAATTAAAACTACTGCAAGACACTTTCACTGTGGAAGGGGAGGCTGAGTAGCTTTCCTTTTAATTAGCTGAAAAATCGTGAAAAACTGAAAACCCTTGGGAGGGGAGTATCTGTAGGCTGCAACACAATCCCAAGAGAGAAAGCAACGTTTAAAGAAATCCATGAAAAGAGTTTACATGAATCTGAAATATAGGGCAATACAATAAGATTGTACTGGGTAACTTCTTTAGATTATAAATTCGGCTGAACCCCAAAATTAACAGCCATTAAAGCAATAAGCTAAATAACATTAACATATCTCCCTTTACAATGTCCATCCCAAATCAAGTATTAAAGGATAGTTCACCTAAAAATGACTATTTTTCAAAATGAAGTAGTAAAGTAAATTTATAACATTTAATTTTGTAAGCAACTTATAAACGAGAACAATATAAATATATTATATACTATTGTTCAAAGTTTAGGGTTGGATTTGCATTAAATTGATAATCAGTAAAGATGATAGTAAAGATATATTCAAGGATCATGTGACGATGTCTGGAATAATGTCTGCTTTAATATATTTAAATTGTAATATTTCACAAGATTACTGTTGATCAAATTAATGCAGCCTTTGTGAGCATAAAAGACGTCTTTCAAAAATACAAATATATAAATATACATATGTGCTGTTTTGCAATGGTTTAATGATAACCAACTTAAAAATCGGAATTCTAGTGGAAATAATCAGTAAGAGAGTCTCAAAGCAGGCTAGATCTTTCTGACCAGAAGTCTACTCAAGGGCAAACGTTCGGCCTTCCTCACTCTCAGCAGCTTCTGCGGATCACAATGGTGAAGTGAACAATCGTTTTTGTCATCTCTGAGAAACACGCCTCAGTTACTATCTCGAACAAACAGCAGGGTCCATATTCCTGCCGTATTACAATATTGATGGAACATATCAAGAGAGCCCCGCGCAGCTTTGAAGTTCTCCTTCCAGGCGGGAGGGCTGTGTGGAAGGAGGCAAATTCCAAATTGAACATTAGGGATGCAAGCATGTTGGCCATGCATTCGGAATAGAATCCATCCAGCAATAGATTATTTTGTATTTAGTGGAGCACATCCCAGGAGTGTCAATATCAGAGGATTACAGCAAAACATGAAATTAGCATTCAGTCCCCATCCCCTGCATGCCTCGGCTCTTCTTTTTATGTCGCACTGTGAGCGTATGTGCGTGAATGCGCTCGCACAAGATGGCTGAGGATACAGAGAAATGAGTGTGCGTTTCGTGGCGGCGGTACTATATGGAGAAAAAAAAAACAGGTTAACCGATGGGTCCATCGATAATGTATTGAAGATTGCATGTTATCAGAAGAGCACGCTTATTTTGTGATCTATATCACTTGCACTCTGGCTACACGTGAATCAGTTCGGGTTGTTTTAGCTCCGGCGGGCCAGGCTAGCAGTATGCCGACTGAGGGGAAGCAGGTGGTGGTCTTCCCCCCTCTCGTGCAGTAAGTGCCGGGCTGAAGTGCTTTCTCCTCTCCCCGAGAGAGCTCCGGAGAGTGCTTTTAAAACGTTACTGCGAGTGCTTGCTCTCATCTATTTTCACAAGGATTCATATGCATTTTTTAACGTCCGAATCTGCTCTGGAAGCAGCATTTTGTATTTAACGAATGTACAAAACCTGCATTTCTGAATAAAACAGCACTACATATGGAGGAAAAAGAGAACGCTTACCTTTCCCGGGTCATCTTTGGAGCGAGGCACTTTGAGAAAACACTTGTTCAATGAGAGATTGTGCCGTATTGAGTTCTGTAGGAGAAAAGGGAGACAGAGAAGTGTTTAGGTTGTTTATAGGTTAATGAGACTCCAGCATGATATTACACTACAATAGTACCTAAAACCCTCATTTACATGCAGCCTATAGCGCGCTGTCAGATGGCGGCGTAGCATTCGCGAGCATGTAGGGTCCCTGCAAATAAGAGAATATGAATAAAACACTGGGGTATTATAACCCAAAGCCTGCGTCATCTTTTCTGCACTATGCAAAGCAACCGGGCCAGAGAAATATATTAAAGAGATTCATCTTGCTGCAGACGACAGCCTAAAAAAAAAATAAAATAAAAATACAAAAATGCGGGACGATTAGGACGACTGCAGAATATTGAGACTCCTAAACTCAATAATAAAAACCCCTGACTCAACTATTTTTAACTTCACAGAGATTTTTACTTAACTTTTTGAGATTCCCACACATGTCCGAATGCACTAAAACTGATGTGACAAAAAAAGTCCCATACACAAAGGATGTCCTGAGGTTAATTAAAAAAAAAGAAAAGGAGAGATCCAGTTTAATAGCATAGTAATTAATTAATCATCCTGTTCCTCAGTGGGAAATAAATTATGCAAATAATTTTTTTAAAACTTCCACAATTCTTTAATGAGCAAAAGGTAATTTTTCAGCATGTGAGGGATGAATTAGCAGGAGGCGGCTTGAACGCACATCATGCCTTAATGCTCAGCGCGTTCCAGCTGGAGCTCAGCCAGCCACTTGGCTTAAGACACTAAAATTGCACAGGTTTTGAAATCATTTGACCAAATTGTATTGACAGATGGCTGTGATTTAAAAGCTTTGGGATCTTTGCATGAGCTGGTCTGGTGTGGAACGAGCCTACCGTGAGAGAAACACTCACGAGAGAGGAGATTAGATGAAAATGCTAAGCAAACACACAATCTATGTTAATATGTGATGAATTTTTGTGAAAGAACTATCGTATAACATCTAATGAGGGCAATAACAGGCCGTTTCCACTGGGATGATCAGGGTTGATTGCAGGTGTGTGTTAGATGTTTAACAGTGGACTAAAGGGAACGACACGTCAAGGTAAGGGAGACTCCGACTGCATCAGCAGTACCGAAACCATTAGCAGCAATAAAGGTGAGCTCTACAGGACAGCTGAACCTGATAGTTCATGAGATGCACGCAAAAAAAACGAAGCAAAGGCGGTTCAGGGCAGTTTATAACCCGTCGCTGAACCTGATGGGCTCGACACATCTGTCCACAGACCCTAATCTTGTAGCACAGTTCAACTTTAGCAGCCTCAGCACCTCTACACACTGCAATATCTGAGGTTAGTCAGGCAGACAACGTCACGGTCTCTCCCTGGAAAAAAATAAACAATGTCAACTACGTAAGCCTGCTCTGTAATAGCAATGTGCACTTTGGTCATTTTGAATGCTCGAGTACTTGACAGATAAAACAGAAGAGTACTTGAAGTCGGAAAGGGCAGATGGAGCAAGACCTTTCGATTTCTTAATTAGTTTAAATATGCATCAGATGGACATGCTTTTGCGATCTGTACAGGCTTCCAAGATCACTGAATGAAAGAAACTGATCACTTTCTTCTTCAAAGTAATGATTCTGTGACTACCTTCTATCGGGTTAGGTGGCAACTAGCTTAAGTGGACATGCAGGTCAGACAGGCAGGTCTCTTTCCCTGGCTGTCACGCTCTCACTTTTGTCCTCCACTGCTTTAACCTCCCTCTCCCCCTCTCTTCTCTGTCTCTCCCTCTTTCTCTGCTGGGGGCCGGAGGGTTCAAGGCTGGCTCAGCAGGGCTCCTGCAGACAGACATGGCTAATAAGCACTACTGCACCAGTCCAGTCTGTCTCCAACTCTCTATCAGGGGAACTAACCAAGAGAGCCGCAGGGCCAGCTGCCATTCAGACACACTGAGTTTGAGTGTGTGTGTGTGTGTGTGTGTGTGAGAGAGTGTGAGAGAGAGAGAGAGAGAGAGAGAGAGAGAGAGAGAGAGAGAAAAGGAATGACCAAAAGAAGTCATGTGAGAGCTTGTGTGTAAAAGCCCACTCTGAGTTTATCAGATGGATCCTGTATAGTGAAAGCTACCAAATCCAATACGTTACGAACATTAGCAGCACGTCATACATGACCAATAGGGTTTTGCTATAAAATAAACCAAGCAAAATGTGTTTCTTTTATTTCAGCAAGACATTTATATCACATATATGATTATATCACATATATAATAGATATTTTAATATAAATATTTCAGTAATAAATATATGCATTCTGTCATACAATGATACATTAATACATAAACATATTTAAATAATTTAATAACATTAATATATAAAACACATTTTATTACAAATATTTAAATTATAAATATTTGCATTCCATATTTTATATTTAAAAAATGATTTATGACAAGCATATGTTTATAATATTGAATGATATCATACAAATTTACTACTACAAATAACAATAGTAAATTACTATTTAAATATGGCATTTAACTGCTGCGATAAAATATTTGAACTTACTATTAATTTTATTTGCTATTGCTATTAACGAAATAGACAAAAAAACTTGATAAAAATCTAATCAGTTTAAAGTATAAAACAACAACAGAAGTTCACCTTTCACAATATAATCAGTTTTGAATGGATACAAATAATCTTTTTTCCCCCTCCATGAATCACATATTCCATTTAGAAACACGTCACAATAAGGAAGTCAAATGGGTCACAAATGCCATTTCATGTTGAAGACATGATTATTCATGACTGACATGAAGTGCTATATCCCTCACATCTTTGCACACTTAAGGTAGGACACGTAACCTGTCTAAATTCAGCAGAGAGGCCTGCTTGTCTGTGCCTGCTTCTCAACTACAGATGAAACACACCAATTTTTCTTTTTTGACCCTGCATTCAACCTGGAAAATTTGTTTCAATTTTGATGAGTTATGAAACCAGTGTCTGTCTTATATATCACTACATGTTAACAAACATGTCCTGTCTGACAGCATCTTTACATGCACATGTAAAACTAAAGGTCAGCAGGTCACTCCTGAACATAACAAATGACTTAGAGTGTAAAAATATTCCACATCACATAAAATGATGTGCAGCTAACACTGCTGAATGTTTTATTCTTGATTGCATATATTACAGATGGAGCTCAGAAGCACCGCAGTGCAGTGAAATGATGAAGAGGAGGATGAAGAGAGCTGTAGGAGTCATCGAGGATGAGGAGCTACAATAAGAGGGTCAGACACTGAGCTCTGTGGGAGTGCCTGTCCATTACTGTCTTGGTGGGCTGAGATGTACCTGCATTCCACAGCAGGAGTGCTCTCTCCTAACCCCTCGCGTAAACGCACTCGCTGACAGTCAGTGCACCTATCCGCCCACTCACCCCTGGCCTCTCGCCCACCTCTCCCAACATGACAGAAGGGCAGGCGGGGGAAAGTGGGTCAGGCTGACCTCCTCGTCCCGAGTATCAAGCGCTCAGCATGAGTCAAAGGGACAGGCTGTGTCGCAGTAGAGTTCTTCATCAAGGATGTACCACAGTTCCCCGCCTGCTCAGCCCAGGGAGCCCAGGTTACAACAGAACCATCCCATCAGTGCTCACAAATCCAGCCTGACATCCTCTCTCTACATACCGAGACACAGAGGGAAACTTTAAATTATGGGGGGGATTGGCCAGGAAACTGATGATGACTTGATTGGAGGATAAAACACATTGTAACGTCGGAAGGTCTCAATGTAAAGGGTCTCTAGATGGCAGAGCAGAGATATATATATATATAGGGTTAGGGAGTAACAAAATACATGTTTGTTTTAGTTACATTTCAAATGGGTGGTAATCAAAGTACAGTTACATCCGTTAAGTATTTTTGGCTGCGTTTACACTGCAAGTCTTAATACACAGACCCGATCTTTTGACCCGTCTCTTTACATTCACTTTAGACACGACTGGTATCTGATATCTCTGTTTACATTAATTCTCGCCCAAAATGATTTGATCGCTTTACTATGCACATGGTAGACCCTCAGTTTTTGAATGTCCGTACTATTAAAATAATAAATATAATTCACATTGAGTGGCTATTATTTTTTGCCAGCATGGACAACAGCTGTCATGGATGTTTTGCAGCATAAAATCTGATTGAATGGATAAAGACGGGAAAATAATGGTAATTTTCATTTGTTATTTTATCTATAGCTCATTAGATGTAGAATTATGAAGTGAAATAAAGTAGTGCTGTAAGACTTTATTTATTTGAACGAATTCAAACAAATCAACGAGAAAGAGAGGGAATGCGCGATCGAGTAGCCTAATAGTGAAGCTTGCTGGTTTAATTACAAAAGCTGCCAAGTCGTCATCTCATTGCTGAGAAATATAGTGTAGCTTTTAGTAGCAAAGCTGTTGTATTTATAAAATCACGGGGGAGGGATTGAAATGTTGCTTTGTCCTGAATGCTGCAGATCTCGTTTGGATTTTTGTGTTTACACGTGTGCAACAAATTCGGATCTGTGTCAGATGTGAGCAATATATCTGACTTTTGTGCCCGTGTAAACGCAGCCTTGGATTACCAAAGTGATTACTTTGAAATTAAATGTAATTTATTTTAATATTAATGTAAAATGTTTGAACATTTTTGACCAGTGAGGCAAACTGGTGTTTCTCTGACTCTTTATAATAAAAAATAACAAAAAAACACGACGTGCAGCCTGTTACAACCAGGGTGCAGACAATAGTCATGACTAACAAAAATGCAAAAATGCAGGTGAAAATCAGAAAGCCAAGCGTGTAATGCATTTTTGTCATGGAAATACAAAGACTACTTTACCTATAAATGTGAAAAAGGACGAAACATTACAGTGCAATACAATTTTGTTTCTTGCAACAAAACTTCTCTTGGCTTCAAAGGAAAATCTAACCTTGAAAAGGCATCTTAAAGTAAGTTGTTCTCAATCTTCTAAAACACTGTTGTCACACCACACTGACATTTTCTCAAGCAGTGCAAGTGAGGTTTGTCTGTATGATTTATTGTTTTTCTATATTTATAACGTATGTTATAGTTAAGCAATATCAATCGAGGAAGAGTGCCGTTTTCCGAATATTAGCACAATTGCAAACGTAATACTACGTTTATGCAATTCAAAAACAAGAAGTTAATATTAACTGACTTACATTAAATAACATTATTGTCTGCAAACAGCCCGCCTTGTTGGCAGAGTAGCTGCACCCACCAATGTCTGGTTGGAACAAACATCATTACAAAAGATGCCTGTTTAAAGTCCCTATGAAATCAAAATGGACGTTTTTGGGCTTTTAGTATGAATATGTTAGCCTTAAGGTTATCTATAAGTTAGTGTGCTCCAAAGCAAAGACAAAATTCATATTTAGAAGATAAAAGCATTCAGAATTTACAGTCTCTCACTTCCGCCAATATGGATCAACAATTTTGATGACATCCCCCTGCACTTGAGCTTCTAATCAAACATCGAATCAGATGCTCTGTAGAATCCAAAGTGTTCCACCCTCTACACTATAAATAGACTTTGAAGCTGCGGCTGAATTCGGTCACTTGTTCACAGGATTAGTATTTTCTGTATGGTGAATGGCACATACTGCACTATAAAGGGGATATGGAATGATTCAGACGGTGTAAATATGCTTTCGATTGGGGCAAAAGTCGTCTGGTTTTGCGTTGTGTAATGTGAACCGCAGCGTGCACACAGTCTGCTCCGGTCTAGAGACACGATAGCACGGAGCGGATCATATTTGCGAATCAGCGCAGACCACAAAACATATCGAACATATTTGAATTCTACACAGAATGCTATTACTTTATTGTGATATGGATAAGTTTAGGAGGATAAACAGTTAAGACAAACAGCACGGACAAGTAGAAGAGACAAGTAGAAGAGATTATGCACCAACATAAATGACACAATTTTAAAACTACACATGCTCAGCATCATTATAATCACTGTGGTGCTTTAGTAACAGTTTGATATTGAATCTAAAGGGGTAATCTATTAGACTGTGGCTGTCATAAGCTGTCAAATGCGGCTTTACCGAGATCAATAGCTCTAGCCCGATCTGATATAAATGAAATGCTATTGGCTATTTAAAAAAGGGGGCAGAGCTGCTCGATATGTCCCGCCCCGTCTTTCTGTTTCAGTTGAAATTACATCACCACATATAATAACGCTGCACATTTTAAGCCACTTCAGGGGACCTTTAAGAACAGCAGCAGGTTCTGTCCACTGTACACATTCCCACAAATCCCATACAGTATTTTATGTTTCCTCTCTCCAAAGCATTCAATATCTTTGACATATGGGTTTTTCCGAAAACCGTGCTCAAGTTTCCTCACCCACTGCAGTTCCTGACAAGCCTTTTGCAAACACAGAGACGTATGCAGGCATTTCTTAAGCTTGCAATATCTCTACACACATTAGGGAATGTAGCACATTGGCAGACTGTGTTTGTAGTGGGTGTGGGAAGATGCTGGAGCTGGTTTGTTCATGTATGTGGTGAGAGGAGGCACAAACGGTGCTCTTAACTGGACCCGGGGTGGAACGCACCATCCAGCTCGCAGACTAAACCTGTGAAAATATCCCCCACCTTTGACAGACAAGCCATATGACTGCTGCCTGGAACTGGATGCAGTGCAGTTTTAATCCACTTAAGAGCATGGAGAATCCCTCACCCTTGGCCACAGCAATGAGGACAGCATGACTGAGTGTGAGAGAGGCTGGAGCTGATAAGGCGCTAAGATGTGAGGGTCTCTTGTTAAATGACTAACAGGAAGGCATCGTACTGGAGCTGTACCTGAACTCTGGCACTGCTCACACCTGGTATTAACATCAGTTTCAGGTGACCCTGGCACAAAAAGACACCAAGTACAATAAATATTAAGCACAATACTGATTGGCATACAAATAAGTTACGCAAGTCTTGTACATGTAACTGTATAGTTTGAATTGACACTTGTTTTCTTTTAAAGTATTTTAATATGTATTAAAAAAAGTTTCAGCACTTCTGAACAAATTACTATTTACAATACAAATGCAACGTCACATGGTTTTCTGCCTTCTTCTGAATGTAATTTTGCTTTTGACGTATTTACAACACATTACGAATAGATTTTTATTAAATCATGCGAGAAATGTTTTCCATTGAAATATTTCCAATTTTACGTCATTGCAAAGTAAAAATTTATAATAAGATTCCATTCATCACCTTTGCTTAATGCATTAGGTAGCATTTATTAATTGTGGTTAATGTTAATTTTACATCTTTAATACATATTTAACATTTATACGTTTTCAAAATTAACACTAATTATAAACCAATAATTACTGTAAAAAGATTAATTGTTAGTTCAAGATAACTTGTGCAATAACCTGTTGAACCTAATTGTAAATTATTGCCAATATTTATGCGTTTATATAAATACGCATTTTAAATTGCAAGTCCCCCAAATTGCTAGCATTAATGCAATTCACAATTACTTTATTATATTACATTTAGCGCTGACCACTTGTGATCCGATCACCAGAGACTAATATTAATACAGACGTACACTCTTAAAATTTAACGGTCCTTTGCGGTCTATGCCAATAAAGAACCTTGGGCCTCTGAGTGCAGTGATACCACAGTATGTTCCCTATATATCTGTTTTATAAAAAACAAACAAACTAATTAAGTTATTCTTCATTTATCACTTGAGAAAACACAACAAAGCTGAGCAAAACGCCATTTCTTCAGCTTCAAGAAAAACAGCCCACAATTGAGCAGCAGTGGATGACTAGTTTAATGATTTTTCAACTTCATTTTTCAAGGACTTCAAAGGTATTTGATCTCTTTTCTCTTGGCATCCAGTAGCAGTGTGTTGGCATGCAATGTTTTTAAAGCCCATTCGTTCTCTGATCTTTACTTGCTTATACGTCGTTTTAATAAAACATGAAGACTTTGCTAGCTGCAGCAAAAATGAATGCCAAGGTGAAAACCACAATAAACGTAAAGAGCCCCATTACACCGAGATCTGAATAGCTTGCAAAGAGAATGCGTTAAGAAGCGGCACGGTCAATACTGGCATGGTGTAATGCCGCGTGCGGTGTACTCTGTGAAGTATTGCGATAATTAAAATTTGCAGATGCTGTACAAATAATATAACACCTTGGGGAACTGACTAATTCAGAGTTTAAATTAAACCCATCTTTCATGTAAAGTATGGTAATTTATAAGACTAATAACACATGAGTACCGTGGTAAGTGAGCCCTGAACAGATACTAGACCAGACAATGCATGCATGATGGCACTGACTCTTTTCTGGAATATTTTTTTTCATCTTGACCAAATTAGTAAAGAATTTGAGGAAACCTTGAGGACGAAGCCTTTGACTATGTCAAATATCAGGTGGAAGTCTGTTTTTTTTTTTAAAGAGACAGGAGTGCTGATGAAATAAATAAATAGCCTTAATAACCTCTTTAACCATCTTGAGAGTCTGACTGCATGATCCTCTTATTTAAAAAGAGGTGAAAGTGGCAATGAAAGTCTTCCAAATGGACTTCCTCCTCTACATAAGAGTGTAGCTGTGGCTGTGTCACAAACACTTCACAAGGCTTTGCAAACTAAACTGTGAAAAGTTTTCAATAGAAATACAAAACTCAGTCTCCAACTGTGATCAGGGTTCAAAAAGAGACAAGAGATACCTATTCATTCAGATTTTCTTCCTGAGTTAGGCTGGCTTTGTCACCCAAGGTGCTTTTAAAGCAAAGAGAGCTTTTAAGACCCAAGCCATTTCATACGACCTGACCTCTCTCTGGAGATTTCAAAACCTTCTGTATCGTTTTCTGCATGTGTTCAAGGCTGCAGTACTTACCTTAGATTAACAGCAGAGAGTCCAATTTAAAACAGCAGACATTTAATAAGGATCTATTTTAAATGTTTTAGGAAGAAATTCACTGGTGTAATTCTGACTAATGGGGCAAAAAATTCATAAAGAGGCACTTGTCTGGAGATTTTAATCAATGTCCGGTAAAGCTGCACTTTTAGCAAGGCATGTTCATACTTCAGTGTTAAGGGCTTAACAAAAAAGTTTTTTGTAATTTTCTAACAACCTTGAAGACAGACAAATTCCACTGAATTCTGCCTTGCTCTGGTTTACAGAGAAGATATTCAGAGGATTAGCTTAAATCAATTCTTCTGTGCCCTGTAGTGATTGGTAGACAAAACAAAGAAACATGTCCTTCTACATCAACTAAAGCTAGACACTTGCACATGAAACGACACACAGTTAACCACCCATTATGTAATGCATTCCCTTCATTATACAAACCAGATATTCAATGAGAAATAAACCATGGGTGAATAGATTGGATCATGAAAAATGGGCGTTACACACCAGAACGAAGCCAGGTGGTTGGAAGTGAGGGACTGTCAAAAATGTATTTATTTAAGACCAGGTACATGCTTTAATAATCCAAAGGAAATTATTATTTTTTTTTTTACATGTTGACTAAGGTAAATGGTCACTAAAATCACCTAAAAACAATATAATATAATACAATATAATTATATTATTGCTTCAGCAGATTAGAAATGAAAAAGAATTTCAGAGAGATTAAAGCCCCGGGGCCTGGCAAATTTAAGGCCTTCCTGTCCCTATCAAATGTGTTATGGCAAAAGGCAAGTCAATCAGTACTATGTGCAAAAGCATCATATCCAGTTGATCACTTTTCAAGTGCAATCTTTGTCCCACTGGTCTGAGATAAGCTAATGCTTTTGTCCTGCTCTGGACCCATTACCCAATGGCTTGCTACAGTAGCAACTACTAATTTTACAGAAGCACAGTCGTTGAATATCAGAATCAGGATCAGAATCAGAATGAGCTTTATTGCCAGGTATGTTTACACATACGAGGAATTTGTTTTCGTGACAGAAGCTTCCACAGTGTAACAGAATGACAGTGACAGAACAAAAAACACGGATAATAAAAATAAAAATAGAACAAGTAAATAAGGAATAAAAATACATAAATTGACAATTGTGTGTGCCTGTATATTACAATAGACAGTTTTTGTATGTACAGGTAGGAATATGTTCCCATGCTCTAAATTGACCCAAAATTTTAACAAATACTCAGAGATTTGAGAGACTTCAAATAAATGCTATTTTTAGTATCTCACATGTTTTCAATAACAATAATAAACAATAATAAATGTATAATAATAATCGCGTTTGGTCTCGTACTGTATCACGTACCTTGTCAGTGTCATGCGCTTTGCTTGGCCATTTGTTGTGATAAACAGGAAAGTGTGTTCAAGCATCAGCAAAACAGTGTAAAGAAATACTCTTTGTGAGAAGCAGTCACTCAGCAGAAGTTTAAAGCAGCTTGTAAGTGTATTTATTTCTTGTCTCAGTGTTTAGTGCAGTTGTCGGAAACGCTTGTTTTGTTTACTGTGTGGAGACGTGCTGAAATCGCGTTTGGTCTCGTACTGTATCGCGTACCTTGTCAGTGTCGTGCGCTTTGCTTGGCCATTTGTTGTGATAAACAGGAAAGTGTGTCCAGCTGAATTAAATTTGAGTTTTGTTAGACGAATATATAAAGCTTAGTATACCGCGGCAGTAGGGATGTAACGATTCACTCAACTCACGATTCGATTCACGATTTTTTTATTTTTTACAAAATGAGATTTAAGACAAATTATAAATTAAATGTGCATGTCAATTTATTATTGCTTGGACAAAATGCTGCACATTTCTTTGTGAAATTGAAATATAACACTATAATAATATACTAATATAGCACTTGCATATTATTGCTTTTTTGTTGGTTTTGATTGCTTCTATTGTCCTCATTTGTAAGTCGCTTTGGATAAAAGTGTCTGCTAAATGACAAAATTTAAATATAATGTAAATAACCAAACTAAATTAAATTTTAAAACAAGCCCCAAATCAAATAAATAAGTAACACAAATAAAATAAATCTCTTCATATAAACAAACTAAGGCTTTGTCTGTGCTCTTTCCATTTAAAATTAGAGGCAACCACTGCATTTTAATCATGATCCAAACAAAGATGCTGCATACATGGAACATGAGCAGATTTAATCTAAATTAAATTGTATAATTTCGAAATTTTAAGCAAAAACAGAATGGTTGGAAGCTCTCCTCGTGTGAAGACTGAAGAGTGTAAAGACCATTGACTCTACCGTTCGACTCCACCGAGCAGGGACACCGGCAAGACACACAAGTATCGCTTCTGAATCATTCTCTTTTCTACTACTTGTTCCCCTTCTGTTTTCAGTTTTTATAACCAATTCTTACTATGTGTTTCCAGATCCCTACTATCACTACCACTCGCAAAACATGCATCACACAATGTAGGCAGTGCAATCCTATCAACCTGCGCACTTTGCCTATGTCTACTAATACACTACTTTCTTTTTCTATTAGTCTCTGGAATTGCCAGTCTGCTGTAAACAAAACAGATTTTATTACTTCTATTACAAGTCATTCAAGACTAAACCTCATGGCCCTGACAGAGACGTGGATCAAACCAGAGGACAATGCTACACCTGCAGCACTCAAATAATTTCTCTTTTTCCCACTCCCCCCGTCTGACTGGAAGAGATGGAGGTACTGGTCTGCTTATCTCTAATGACTGGAAATGTAATCCTTTACCATCTCCCAGTATGAACAGCTCCTTTGAATCACAATCAGCCACTATTACCCACCCTCTTAAAATCCATTTTACAGTTGTTTATCAACCCCCAGGACCACTAGGTAACTTCGTGGAAGAATTAGATGTGCTGCTCTCAAACTTTCCTGAGGATGGTACTCCCCTAGTTATGCTTGGAGACTTCAACATCCACCTAGATAAACCTCAGGCTGCAGACTTCCACACTCTGCTTGCTTCTTTTGATCTCAAGCGAGTATTAACTACGGCTACTCACAAATCAGGCAACCAACTGGACCTTATTTACACACTGCACTGCTCCACTGATCATGTGCTCGTTACTCCACTGCACACCTCGGATCACTTCCTCCTCACTCTTAACCTTAACATGGTTCCTGACACAACACATATCCCTACACATGTCACTTTTCGAAGTAACCTACACTCTCTCTCACCCTCCCGGCTATCTGCTATGGTTTCATCTTTGCTTCCTTCTCCTGAACAGTTATCATCTCTTGATGTTAACAGTGCTACTGATACTTTCTGCTCCACTCTTACATCTTGTTTAGACACTGTCTGCCCCTTGTCTGTATATGACTTTCTTCTTTCAGACGAATCCAGTCGGAGTTATATTAAAAACTGTCTTTGATCTTTCAAGCTGTTTCATGGCACTCAACGGGTGTTGCATTCCTTCAGTCCAAAAGACGTGAAATAAAAAGCGCCCTTCCATAAAAAAAAGTCTCACACATGGCTCCGAATCGATGCGTTTTTGTAAAAAAAATATCCATATTCAAAACGTAATAATCACTTGAATCTAGCTTGCGCTCACTGTTGTAAACTAAGCAGTTCCGGGAGCATGACGGGAGTATGACCCACTCTTAACCCAACTCTTTTAGAGAACTACAGACCGGTTTCCCTTCTACCTTTCATTGCAAAAACACTTGAACGAGTTGTGTTCAACCAAGTCTCAGCCTTTCTCACACAGAACAACCTCCTGGACAGCAACCAATCTGGCTTTAGAAGTGGACATTCGACCGAGACTGCCTTGCTTTCAGTTGTTGAAGCCCTAAGACTGGCAAGAGCGGCTTCCAAATCTTCTATACTTATTTTGCTGGATCTGTCTGCTGCTTTTGATACGGTGAACCACCAGATTCTCCTGTCAAAATGGCATCTCAGGAACCGCACGCCAGTGGTTTGAGTCTTACCTCTCAGATAGGTCCTTCAAGGTATCTTGGAGAAGTGAGGTGTCCAAGTCGCAACATCTAGCTACTGGGGTGCCTCAGGCCTCAGTACTTGGACCACTTCTCTTCTCTGTCTACATGGCATCACTAGGTTCTGTCATTCAGAAACATGTCTTTTAATATCACTGCTATGCTGATGACACTAAACTCTACCTCTCATTCCATCCTGATGATCCGACGATAGCTGCTCGCATCTCAGCATGTCTAACAGACATTTCTTGTTGGATGACGGACCATCACCTTCAACTCAACCTGGCTAAGACAGAACTGCTTGTGGTTTCAACAAACCCATCACTTTATCAAAATTTCACCATCCAGTTAGGCTCATCAACCATAACTCCTTCAAAAACAGCTAGAAACCTTGGAGTTGTGATTGATGATAAGCTGAATTTCTCAGACCACATTGCTAAAACTGCCCGGTCCTGCAGATTTGCTTTATACAACATTAGGAAGATCAGGCC
The DNA here is from genome assembly GCF_001515645.1 of Sinocyclocheilus grahami. Lineage (NCBI taxonomy): Eukaryota > Metazoa > Chordata > Actinopteri > Cypriniformes > Cyprinidae > Sinocyclocheilus > Sinocyclocheilus grahami. Next base: position 121,525 of record NW_015505594.1, read on the forward strand.
CTTTCTTTCAGAACATGCAACACAACTCCTTGTTCAAGCTCTTGTTCT
>NW_015505594.1:122575-147762 GCF_001515645.1 Sinocyclocheilus grahami
AACGGCGTATTATTGTGCCATCTCAAAGAGGCACAAAATCACTTTCACTGACTTTTTCATTAACTGTTCCCTCCTGGTGGAATGACCTGCCCAAATCAATCCGAGCAGGATTGTCCTTAACCATCCTTAACCATCTTCAAGCAAGAAACGACTAAACATCTGTTCCACCTTTATTTGACCCTCTAACTCTAACACTTTCTATTCTATTTTAATTCTACTTTATCTATATTGATCTTTTTTTATTTTTATTTAAAAAAAACAAAAAAACAAAAAACTAACAAACACTAGCTTTCTATTTTTTCTATTCTATCTACTTGTTTTTCTTTGTGTGTGTGTGTGTATATGTGTGTGTATATGTGTGTGTGTATAACATGTATACGTATATATACACCTTGCTACGTGTACTGCGTTAGGCTAACCGAGACTTGTCATTTGCACTTATATATTGTTGCTCTTTTGTTAGTTTTGACTGCTTTTATTGTCCTCATTTGTAAGTCGCTTTGGATAAAAGCGTCTGCTAAATGACTAAATAAATAAATAAATAATAATAAAGCACCAAATTAGCATATTTGAATGACTGATGAAGGATCATGTGACACTGAAGATTGGAGCGATGGCTGATGACAATTCTACTTTGCTATCACAGGAATAAATAACATTTAAAAGTATACGTAAACATTTTTATTTTATTTTATTTTTATATTGTAACATTTCACAATATTCAGGGCTTGAATTTCGGCATGGGATTGGGGGTATTGCGCATAATTCTACTGATTCCCGCAGTTTCCGCACTTGTAATGCAGAATATTTTGGCGTGAAAGACTCGGGACAGATGACGGAATGTATCATTTGCACGTGCTTTTGAGTCGTACAATTTTAAACATTCAATTGCTCAATTCAGCACTTGGGGAAAAAAGCTCTCTGTGAAACCCCTTTCTGTGAGCTCACACCCAGAGTGTGTGCACAAAGAGATGCATCTGAGAGTGGCGACTACAGAATGAAGTTGTGTTGCGCCTTATTGGGCATAAATGGCCAAATACATACAAAAAGTATGTCAAAATGCCCGTCTTGATGAGTATTCACGTAAACAGTCAATTTATACTAAACATTGTCTGTATATACGCTATTAAGTGAATGTAAACAGTTGAGAAACAAAATTTATGTGTAACAGTTAGATCTGTTCATGAGGTCTTAAAGAGACAGCAATCTAAATAAACCTGCTGCTGTCTGTCATTATTTATACATTGAAGACTAACCAGTGTTGTTTTAAAGTTAAATAGATTATTCAGTTTCTATGGTATTTCTGTACCTGAATATTACTGTTATACATACCTTCCTGAAAAACTTAAAAAATAAATAAATAAATAAAACTTAAAAGCACAGTTAATTTTAGTTGTATCTTGTTATTGTATTTGTTTGTGCCATTGCTTGTCATTTATCTATTATTATTTTATGACTGACTGTTTACTTGTCTTTTTTAGTTAAAATAAATTCAATTCAGAGTTTGAAATCAAAGTTGTTTTTAAGAATCTTCCTCACAATATAAATATGAATCTGGGTGACGAAACATTTAGGTTGGATGATTGTAGTTTAAAAATATGTCTGAAAAAATACCCTTACTCCCCCATCAAAATAAAAGAAATTCCCCCCATAAGAGTCACCTAAAGGGGGAATTCCCCCCCATTTTCCAAAATGAAATTCAGGCCCTGATATTACCGCATGATCAAATAAATGCAGCCTTGGTAAGCATAAGAGACTTGTTTCAAAAACAAAAACAAAAAAAATTGCGACCCTAAACTTTTAAACATTATTGTAAATGATCAGCTAACATTCTCTGTGACATTACCTGCTCACAAACAGCAACAACACACATGCATTCTCATTTCCCAACATGAAAAATATTCTTTGCTGTAAACATTTTAGGTTCTGATGCAAGTGATCTGTATATAATGTAAATGTTTCTATAATACATAGACAATGCCAGAACAAAAGCAGAAATGTCTCCCAATCAAAAGCACAAAAGAATTTTACAACAACAAAAATATTTCCAAATAGGCAAGTAATCAATTAACCCCAAACTGGTGGTGGAATAAAACATAAAAGCCATTGTGTATTAGTCCAGTAAAAATCAGGAATATCTCACCGCGGCAGACAGAGAACTTGGCACTTATGTGTGGCATAGCTGTGTTGCGTTTTAAAGAGAGAACTCTTTGCTCCGCTCTCCTCAGAGGAGCCGCAGAAGGTTATGAAAGATTGCAAAGCAAAGAGACTTCTCCCAGTTTATCCTCCCTGAAAGCCTTCGTGTGCTCTCAGTTCCAGATGAGCAATCTGATGAGAGCCATTTGTCAGGCCCTCCTCTTAATTATCAGCCGGCTCAGAGCGGCATCCTGCAACAGCCACTGACAATGACACTTTTGGGCCTTATTCAGCACTGCCTCAAAACTGCTGTCAGACAGAGACAGGGGGGGGAAAAGCGTTTGTCTGAGAGTGGAGTGAAAGATACTCGGCATACGGCGTTTAAAACACTTTCACATTCTTCTCATCTATTATGGAACCAAAAGGTATATAGTCTTTCCATGCCACATGAATAGGGCTGGGTATCGAGTTTGATACTTTTTAGGCACCGACCGAATTGCCTCGATACCATCGCGTATCGAAAAACATCTCGTCGTTCGGTACCAAATTTCGATACCTAAGTGGTGTGACGAGAGGGGTGGGGCTGAGAGCCGTGGGAATGGAGCGAGGCCGGTGGAGAAAATGCTAATGCATGACACCTGCACCACGCACCGGTCTCGAGTCCCACAGAGGAGCTCTGGAAGGATAAAAGGAGGAGTGACAACAGTGTTGGACGAGAGAGGACCAGGCCTGGACTTTATTTTGTGTTTTGTGTGCGGCAATCGTTTTGGTTTTGGTTTATTTTATTAAATTGTTTAAATGTCCGCCGGTTCCCGCCTCCTCCTTCCCGACCTACGAACGTTGTTACAAGGGGTTAATCTCATCAAAGTCAGTGAGCCAATAAGTCTGCAGCACTAGTATTCGACCAGAAGCGGCGCAGCGCAGATCGATCAGTGTTTTGACATCCACAAGAGCGATTCGAAAGCGTACGGAGCAGTCTGCTCTCTATAGCTCTCGTGGTACTGTAATACACCGATCGGTCTGCACAGTCGGTCTGCGTCAAGTCGAACACACCTACTAGTTTACACCGGTTACACTCAGAGATGTGGCTCACACGTGAGGCTGTAGTGTGAATGCGTCCCAGCCCCCTTAGATGTAAGGCTACATTTACACTAGTACGTTTTTGTTTTAAAATGAAAATGATCCTCGTCATACTGGGGTTTGCACTGCGTTTCAAGCCAGCTTTCCACTATCTCCGACAAACAGGAAAGTAGTGCGGGAGCTGCGTGGAGCTCCGATCATATGCAGAAGCCGGTTCATACTACATGACCAAAAGCACGTGTTACCAGACCATTCATGCACACATCATGCTACATAAGACAATAAATACGATTTATATTCCGCTTTTACTCAAAACTCACTTTAAACCACCATTGAGTATTTGTAATTTCCGATTGCCGTCTAATATGTGCTTTGGCCATGTAAAGTTCCTGAAATAGCCATATTATTCAGGGCCGTCCTTAGGGGGCCAATTTCATATTGTGACAAATGTATCTCAATATCACATTTTATTTTTTTTTATCTCCACATCTAGTATGCTCCAAATGTCCAAAAAAACTTTAATATTCACTGGTGCTTCAGATTTAACAGTTAACAAAATGGGAGCAGGCCTGAATATGTGAGGGTCACCAGCAAACTCCGAGTTTGGAACGGCCGCTGCGCACAAGTGGCTGATGAAGCACCAATAGAAGAGCATCCTCAGCACCACTAGCAAACGCAGCACTCATCCATCGCAGCTGGGAGAGCTGCCATTAATATTACAGGTGCTTAAAGCTCCATCCAGTCAATAACCACTATTAGAACCAATGGAGCTAATGAGGGGAGCAGAGGTGACCATCTAGTTCACATATGCACAATGCAGCCCGATCTCTCAACACTACTGTAAGACAGGGGCTGTTATGTGAACACTTTATTGTGCTAGTGGCCTACAATCAGCACAAGCAGATCAACAGAATACAACTGTTCAAGTCAATGCCAACAATTAGGCTCTTTGAAAACAAAATCGATCTGCTAGAGGCTCTAACAGTGGTGCAACGGCACTGCTCGCTTCCAAGAAAAGGCTAAAAAACAGTTTTGGCAAACCAAGGGAAACTCAGCATTCATCTACGACAGAGGACTGACACAAGAATCCCTCACACAACAGAGGCAGTCAATCAATCAACAGAAACGAACAGCAGAAGCAGCAAAGAGGGTGCCGAGGGTGGACAGGGACCCGTCTTTTACACCTTTATCCATCTGAAGCATTTCCCTTCAGGCAACACGCTCCTTTAAACTGCAGTCGAGAAGACAGAAAAGCAGATTCTTTGTGCTTTGACAAAGAAGGGGGGAAAATATTACGAAGTTTCCCATTCGTATTCAACTTAACACAGATCTAAAAGTCACAACCCTTCTATAGAGTCCATTAGCAAAGTTAATGTAAAACTGTCAAGCACAACGACCCATAAATAATACATTGCTGAGGTGAGGAGAGGCTGGGCACCCTTCTGCTCACTGCCGTCCCTCTAGTCAGACACTCCAGCCCTCTACAAGGCCACATTAATTGTCTAATTCAGAGGCAATTAGTTGGCAGTGAGACGTGGCCTTGCAGCCAGCTGGCCCCGATAAGGAGAACAGAGGCTAGAGGAGTGGCAACCAGCAGTAGTAGCTTTGCCCGTCCCTCTCTGCCTGCTGACCAGACTTTCTCCACTGCTACAGGCGGCCCACGTCACCTTGAAAAGAAAGACGACTGCCTATACATCCTGGTTGTATAGCTCATCCAGACTTTTCAGGGTCATGAGAAGTATCTGAACACTTAAAACATTAAAACTCCACTGTTGAGAAACGTGCTTGCTTTCTGAAAACAGCGGTTAGCTTGCAGTTTAGCGATCTCCACTTCAATATTCTATTCTCAGAAAAGTGTAACTCATCAACTGCTCATTTACGACACAGAGAGAGAGAGAGTGTTCGAAGAGAGCGCGTTAGTTTAGAACTCTTCTCATTTTTTTTTTTAATTGTAGAGAGTAGGGATGTAACAATTCACTCAACTCACGATTCGATTCGATTCACGATTTTGATTTCACGATTCGATTCACGATTTTATTTAATTTTTTACAAAATGAGATTTAAGACAATTTATAAATGAAATGTGTCCTTTTATTATTGCTTGGACAAAATGCTGCACATTTCTTTGTGAAATTGAAATATAACACTATAATAATATACTAATATAGCACTTGCACTATTATTGCTATTTTGTTGGTTTTGATTGCTTCTATTGTCCTCATTTGTAAGTCGCTTTGGATAAAAGTGTCTGCTAAATTACAAAATTTAAATATAATGTAAATAACTAAACAGAAATTAAAAAACAAGCCCCAAATCAAATAAATAACACAAATAAAAGAAATCTCTTCATATAAACAAACTAAGGCTTTGTCTGTGCTCTTTTCATTTAAAATTAGAGGCAAAAACTTTTAATAATTTTTTTTACATGATGCATTTTAATCATGATCCAAACAAAGATGCTGCATACATGCAAAATGAGCAGATTTTAATCTAAATTAAATTGTATAATTTTGAAATTTGAAGCAAAAACAGAATGGATTGACTTCAGTTTTGTGAAACTATACATAAAAATATCTGCATGAAACAGCAGAGCTGAATCAGACGCAGATTCACTCTCTGCCAGCGGGTGGTGCTTAAACCATTTTCTTGGTTTCTGCTGTAAACAAAGCAGGGCTGCACATATGAACTTTAATATGCATTATACAGAGGCAAGATGAAAAGAAAAAATACCATCTAAACTTTTCTAAAGACAGTAAGTTCCCCTCAGACATGCATTCATATAAACTCCTACCCCTAAATGAATCGCGATTTGTTTAGCATCTCAACCGATTTCAATCGTCACATATTTGAATCGATTTTCAACCGGCTCGCAGTTAATCGTTACATTACTAGTAGAGAGTGTGTTAATTTGTGCAATGATAACCTACCAGCAATGTAAATTATTTTTTAAATATATTAGAATGAGTACATTACAATATAAATTGATTAGAACAAGTACATTATTATTTATGGGCTTAAAAACAAGATGCAAACAATCAGAATATTGTACCTGGTGGGGAGTGCACAATGTAAATATGAAACATATGCCATTACCTATATTGTGCTGTGGTACAGTTATGGAGGCCCTTCATAATGCAGAGGTCAACTGCCTGCTCTGCCAATAGTTAGAAATGGCACTATAGTAAGCAGTGTTTAATAAACAGCTGTTTTTCTAAATTCTGCTGAGGTGAAATTCAGTGCAGTCATGTATCGTGATACGTATCGTATTGTGACTTTGCTGGTGATACACAGACCTAGTATATGTATATATGGCCCAAGGTCATTATAAAAGACAGTGTTTCCCACAGACTTACACTATTTGTGGTGGCATATATATGCAAATTCATTCTCTGCCAGCAGGACACACTTAGAGCGGGAGAAATAGAGGTTTCCCCGGTAATGCTGTACACAAAGCAGTGCATCCATCATTGGCTGTGCTCTACTGCTAAGAGGCACTGTTCTCCTCTCCCGAGTAAAGGGTGAATTCTGTAAGGACACTGCACCTGTGCATACATAAAAACTGTAGCGACAAACTAATGATGATACCAGCGTTGTGAAGTGCATTTTCTTATCTCGAGATGATTACAGAAATTGGATTTATAGCAAAAATGAAATAATCCAAAAGACACATATTGCTTTGAAGCAGAGATCTTGTAATTTCTGCTGTTTCCTAGCGGGAATTTAAGTCAAAGGGGGGGAAAACAGGCATGGGATCAAAAAAGCCTGGTCTAACTCATTAGACCTCAAAGTCCTGGACAAACCAAAGTCACCCAAAACCCAGATAGTAAAAGCATGGAGCTCAATGACATTTTCGATGTGGGAGCTCTATGTGAAGTCCCTGGGCAGTGTGCCATATCCTCAGTGACACCACACACATGGTGCCACTCTGTCTGCAGCTCCTGCCTGCTAAAACCATGTCAGATGGGCATAAAATGAGATGAAACATTTCTGCCATGGCACATTTCCTATTGTTAAAACTCAGCATTGTACTGGTAATGCTTTGGCAGGCCTACTTAATCTTTAAATTCGAGTCTTCAAAAAAAGAATTGACAAGAAGGGCCAGGTTTGCTTAAGTGAAAGCAAAGTAAATGGGCAGCTTATGGATAATTACTTGAAATCGCAAGTACTATTGCGTATGGCTGTGCAGCATTTGTCTTCGTTCTGGAAGAGGTGCTCCTCACGCAAATGTCTAGATCAGTTAAATCCGCTGTTACACTGGGTCTTCATGTTCAACCATTTAGATTAACATAGACACAGTTTTTCTCCTCGTTCAAAAATAAGTGAGTAGATAAAGACAATGTCCATAACAAAGGAAAAACTTTTTAAAACCTAGTTTAAAATTTGTGCAAAATTCTTTGAAATGGTATTTTAATATGAAAATTTAAAAAGATCTATATTTTTCTGTACACATTGAAAACATGTTTTGTATTACATTACATTATATTATAGAAAGATGGCGGATGGTGGTGGCAAGAACGCACAGAGTGTGTTCTTGCTATCAAATCATGTGGTCCTGATTTGATAGCCGCAGAACATTTGAAGTATGCAAGCCAAAACATTTTAGAGTCACTTGCTTTGTGTTTCACAGGATTTTTAATACATGGTGTTACCTGAATCTATGTTAACAGTTTTATTAGTGCCAGTAATTAAAGATAAAACTGATAAAATATCTAGTATAGAACTTATAGGCCAATTGCCTTAGCAAGTATAATTTCAAAAGTATTTGAGGTTATCCTTATGGATAGGCTCAAAGAATATTTGGTAACTGTGGATAATCGGTTTGGTTTTAAGAGGAAACATGGCACTGATTTATGCACATATTCATTAAAGGAAGTGGTTAGTAAGTATAATAGGCACAATTCTACAGTATTTATGTGCTTTTTAGATGCCTCTAAGGCATTTGATCGAATTAATAACACTAAGCTGTTTATAAAGTTACAAGACAGAGGGGTTTCCCCATTTTTTATTAGGTTTTTTACATTACTGTTATATACAGGTGCATCTCAATAAATTAGAATGTCATGGAAAAGTTCATTTATTTCAGTAATTCAACTCAAATTGTGAAACTCGTGTATTAAATAAATTCAATGCACACAGACTGAAGTAGTTTAAGTCTTTGGTTCTTTTAATCGTGATGATTTTGGCTCACATTTCACAAAAACCCACCAATTCACTATCTCAACAAATTAGAATACTTCATAAGACCAATAAAAAAACATTTTTTGTGAATTGTTGGCCTTCTGGAAAGTATGTTCATTTACTGTACATGTACTCAATACTTGGTTGGGCCTCCTTTTGCATGAATTACTGCATCAGTGCGGCGTGGCATGCAGATGATCAGCCTGTGGCACTGCTGAGGTGGTATGGAAGCCCAGGTTTCTTTGACAGTGGCCTTCAGCTCATCTGCATTGTTGGGTCTGGTGTCTCTCATCTTCCTCTTGACAATACCTCATAGATTTTCTATGGGGTTCAGGTCAGGCGAGTTTGCAGGCCAATCAAGCACAGTAACACCATGGTTATTATTGAACCAGCTTTTGGCAGTCTGGGCAGGTGCCAAGTCCTGCAGGAAAATGAAATCAGCATCTCCATACCCTTTTATATGACAAATAGGGTTCGGCAAAGTGCAATATTGTCACCCCTTTTTATTAATTTCAATCAATATGATATCAAATTTCATTCTAAAAAGAGTGTGGTTATGATTGTTAAAACTAAAGAGGATCGTAAGCAAAATTTCCCATATTTTTATTTAGGTGACCAAGTTTTAAATGTGGTAAATAAAATAAATACCTGGGTTACATTATTAGAGATGATTTAAATGATGATGATGTGCAGCGCGTCCCTTATTTTTATTTAGGTGACCAAGTTTTAAATGTGGTAAATAAAATAAAATACCTGGGTTACATTATTAGAGATGATTTAAATGATGATGATGTGCAGCGCCAGTGCTGTAAGCTATATGGACAGGCAAATAGGTTGGCTCATAAATTTTACATGTGTACAGATGATGTTAAAATAGCACTTTTTAGAGCTTACTGTACTTCTTTTTATAAGGCACATTTATGGTGTAGTTATAGTAAAGCTAAAATGAAAAAGCTTCAGGTGGCATTTAATGATGCGTTAAGAATTCTGCTGAAGCTCACAAGGTGGATAAGTGCAAGCCAAATGTTCGTATCTAATGATGTTCCTACTTTGCATGCTGTGTTAAGGAATTATATGCATAGTTTCATGTGTCCATTAAGTGACTCAAGAAATACAATCATAATGGACTTAAGTGGCATAAGTGACATAAGGTATTCCTTCTTGTTCTGGAAGCACTGGAATTCAAGTTTGTATGTTTTTTTAAATAGTGTTTGATGTATGTAAAAGTATGTATGTTTGTTTACTTCTTTACTTTTATTTTTTCTGTTATGGCCCTAAGGGTCTGAAAGAAAGAAAGAAGGAAAGAAGGAAAGGAGGAAGGAAAGAAAGAAAGATATTATATTATATTATCATTTTTAAAGGTTTTTGCGAAGCTGTACCAACTTAAAATAGTACAGAAATTAAAAAACATACTCATCTTAGAAGAGGTATAAGCAATAAAATATAATAAAAATTCATCATTTCCAGAAAATAACAACAGATCTATATGAACACCAGATTATTTAAAGTAATATTTTAGTAATACCCCCCCCCCCCCCCCTTCTAGACACCATAAATTATTTCAGAACAATGACAAGGAGGCCCAAAAGAGAGAAGAGGAGAATCCATTACACACAATTAATTAAAAAATCATAGATGAAAATCTTTTCAAAGTGAACTGCATGACCATTTATGAAAAAAACTATTTTTTCCCTTCTTAATGCCAGTGGCAGTGACAGACAGTCCAACTCCAGCTTAAGCAGATTTCAGAGAGTAGATTCAGAGTTAAAGGCAGATTCGAAGGACCAGACTATTTATAGCATGCGCAAATTCATCATGGCTCAGCTCCTCTCTCTTGGGGCCAAATCACAGCAGCGATGAGAGGCCATGTTCAGGTCATCCCAGCCTCAATTAATAAAGAGCCGAGCATCCTCGCCAGAATGAGCGATGCTGCTGACTTGTTTAAAGGCTGACATGATAACTGTGCTGATTTTTTTTATTTATATTTATTTATTTCATTTATTTATTTATTTTTTATAAAGTGGTTTACGGAGAAAGCAAAAACAAGTATCTCAAGCAGAACAAGGCAATTAAGTGCTGTGGGGGAGGAGGGAAAAACGTATGTAGACAAATATAAAAACAGGAATTTAAGTAGTAAGGTATGAGAGGATGAGCAACCCCTTTGGCTGTGACTGTATTCAAAATAAAGCATGTCTTCGAATGTCTTACACAAAACAGTGAAAACATTTACATTTGCCAACATTTACTTTTTTCTTTTTAGCACATTTAAAAACACATTCAAATCAGTTCAGTTGATGATTCTGTTTTTAACCCCTAAGTGTCTGATGGAAAGGCAGCTGCTATTATACAAGCAGTAAGAAAAGCTAAAAAAGTTCACCCAGCATTAAATGTTCCATGTCAGGTATTGACTGTGTAACAGGCCTCATTATCACCGCAGATGTGGTTGAATCAATCAATGAAGGACAAATGATTGATGTTTAGTTGAAGTATACACCTACATGCATAGTAGGGATCATGGGCTTCTTGCTCTCTGTAAATCCTTACTCACAATATATATATTTTACAATATACTTTTATTCAGCAAGGATGTATTAAATTAATCATCAAAAGTGACTGAAAATTATATTTCAAATACATGCTGTTCTTTTGAATTAATTATTCACAGAATCCTGAAAAATGGTTTCCACAAAAATATTAAGCAGCACAACTGTTTTCAACACTGATAATGATAAGAAATGCTTCATGAGTACCAAATCAGTATTAGAATGATTTCTGAAGGATCATGTGACACTGAAGACTGGAGTAATGGCTGCTGAAAATTAAGCTTTGCCATCACAGGAGTGAAAGTGAAAGTGAAGTGACGTGTGGCCAATATGGTGACCTATACTCGGAATTTGTGCTCTGCATTTAACCCATCCAAGTGCACACACACAGTAGTGAACACACACACACCGCGAACACACACCTGGAGCGGTGGGAAGTCATATTACTGAGGCGTCCGGGGAGCAGTTGGGGGTTCGGTGGGGGTCTCACCTCAGTCGTGGTATTGAGGGTGGAAGAGAGCGCTGGTTATTCACTCCCCCCACCGACAATTCCTGCCGGACCTGAGACCTAAACCCGCAACCTTCTGGTTACAAGTCCGACTCTCTAACCATTAGGCCACGACTGCCCCCAGTAAATTAAATACTAACATTTATTTAAAAAATCAACAACAAAAAAAACAGTTGTTTTAAATTGCACTAACACTTCACAATATGACAGTTTTTACACTATTTTTGATCAAATGAATGTGGCCATAAGAAACTTCTTTCTGACCCCAAACAGTAATGTACACAGACTAATAATCTCTCCCTAGAGTACTCAGCTAGATGGTTGATTTATCTGCCAAGTGCTCAAAAGTAGTACTTATTTTAAAAAACAAAGAATAGATCAAGACCAGTTACACGGCTACAGCAGTACTGGTTAACATGATTCAAGACATCAGTCTCTTTCAAAAGCATTACTAAAGTCAATTCCATGCTTTGCGAGGTGTAGCGAGTGCCCTCTCTGCCAGCTCCACCTAGTGAGCCACTACGCTTTTTGTCCACCTACTCTGTGTGAGCGGCGGGGTACGAGTGGGATGGGGCAAGGTGAGGCTGGTGGGCGGGCAGCCAGGCAGGAGCTTCCTGACACGGGAGCCAGCCACACAGCAGGATCAAACTGGCTACGGCATGAATCACCACCACTCCCACCACCAACACAGCCACTTCTGCTGCTGCCACAATTAAAAACACAGAGAGGCAGCAAACTAAATATATTTACAACACAGGCCTAATAATAATATATGCGCACTAGATTTTCAAATCTGATGTAAGGTGAATGTATTTTTAGAAAAAGAAGTCGGGGGAAAAAAAACATACAGACAACTCTTTATCAATATGTATCTTACCATTTGAATAATTTAATATCAGGAGGACATTTAAAAATGAAATGCCCGACCGCGTAATGATCCTGGCTGGAGGATTAGACTGAAAATCAGAGCGCGCTGAAGCAATTTTACATCTTAATATTCCAAACCCTGCACACCAAGCCTGAGTCGAGAGATATGACGAGTGCAATACCTGTGCTTCCACATTTAAATAAAAGCAAAGGGAGCTGGGATTTGGCCCGTTTAGTTACTTAAGAGATAATGTTCCCAGCTCGCAAGTAAATAACGCCCTTGAGGGGTGAAGCAGTCCCCCAAATCACTTATTAGGGAAAAAACGGTAAATCGCCCCTGGCTTCCATTATTATGTTGGCTGCCCAACAGCGGGTGCAACCTTTGATCTGTTTAGGTTGGTGAGCATTTGCATTTCATAATGAGATCAAAGAAGAAGGTCCGGACACTCCACAAGTGCCAACAGCGTTTTTTAAACAGGGCAAGACTCAAACTCGGCAACCGCATTTATCCATTAGCGCAGGCCGAAACCGCTTTGGAGCATCAACGGCTATGGCATTTGTGAGGAATTAAGCATTTGCACACTTTTTCGCCTGCATGCAGGTGTGGAAACGGGAGAATATCATGCCGGTAGCAATGGAAGAGATTCAGAACAAACATTTCAAGCATATTTAAACTGGTTAGGATGCAAGAACTGCTTGGAATTTCCGGCCGCACTTCAGACGAGCCGTCTCAAGCACAATGAGATTCATACGGTAGGTTTGAAAGTGGGTAGAGCGATGACCTGAAAAGTCACCCGGCCTTCCCGAAGCACTGTTGGTAAATCATCAGGGAGCAATTAGACGAGAAAGTGCCAGAACCGCATTGTGTATTCTGAGGAGCAGCTGCCGTGGCAAAGCCATCATAAGCAGGCCGCGCTGTCACATCTGTTAGCGCCGCACGTTTTCTGAGTGCCTGATCAGATTATGGTCTGCACTGTGGCCGGATTACAAACCTGTTGTATAAACAGAGATTGAAAATTCTAAAAAAAAAAAAGGATAACAAGAGCTTTCGCGTGGCTCGGGTCCTCCATAATCCTCTAACATCCATACATTTAATGCTTTTAAACTGAGGTTTAGCCTAGTTGCACTCCGCTACAGCTTCTATATAAGTGCTCTGAGGTCAAACGGGATGAGGACGCTGGAACGCACAGATCAGGTGGGTTGCGATGGCTTTCGTTTCACCAGAAGCATCGGTGAAACAATAATTCATAAACTCAGAAGGTGACTGGGTGCTAACCATCTTGACAGCATTAAACATCTCATCAGTGACAAGTGGGTTTGACTGGGAACAGTGAGCCTCTCAAACCAAGACGGCAAATTAATCTCATTTGCTCTTTCACTCTTTTCACTGAGGTAGCTTGCACGCAGATAACTTGGGATTATGAGAACTGGACAAAGACGAGTGTATTATGTAAGGGCTTTCAAAAGGGATGGAGGATGATTTCTTTTGGTGACAGTCAAAGCAATATCTTGAATCTGTGTAGTGGCTACATAATTGAACACCACCCTGCTGTTCTGAGGCAGTAATACTGGATTGTTTGATACAAATTATATACAAAAATAAAGTAAGTTTAAAAAAAACACTACACTATGGATTTCACTTTGGTCGATACAATATATATATATGTTGTTCTCAGTCTGTTTAAAGTGAATATAAACAGGTGTGATAAAATTAAATTAAAGGGGTGGTTGATTGCGATTTCACTTTTTTAATGTTAGTTAGTGTGTAATGTTGCTGTTTGATCAAACAATATCTGCAAATTTACGAAGCTGAAAGTTCAATGCAAACGGAGATATCGTCTTTTAAAATTCTGGCAGTTTAATGCCTACAAAAACGACTGGTAAGGGACTACGAGTTACTTCCCAGGTCCGTTACGTCAAGAACCCAGAATTTTACATAAACCCCGCCTCCGGGAACACGCAGCAAAGGGGGAGAGGCCATGCTGCGCTACTTTAGAGAAGAGGAAGAGAAAACTAGGGGTGCAGGTAAAAATCTATTAATATATGAATCACGATTCTGTCTTCTAATGATTCTAATGGATTCACAAGTTTCAAAATGTTCTAAAGCAGCGTTCTTATCCTGTTCCTGGCCTCGCCCTGCTCTGCACACCCTCTGCATCTCTCTCGCTCTCTCATTCAGATCATCAGCTCAGTGAATACACTTATTTTCACATACTATAGCTATGAGAAGCATTATACATGGACGCGTGCGTGTGGTTGCCGAACTGTATTAAAACTTTAATCAGAATAAAACCGTATATTAAAAGCTAACAGAAGCAGTAGCATTTACAAATAACAGCGTATCTAAAAGTATGAGACAACAAACAAAAATCTTAGGCCTTACATTAAAAGCCGTACTTGTTCTGCGCGATCCTCTTCAATAATATCCTCTGCGTCTCAATCGGGCTCAAATTGATAAGCAATATAGACGACGTCATTGTTTACAATATAACCGGAGCACATGCCGCTATGTTGAGGGGGACGTTTAGACGCACGCTAGAGGCGGTTTAGCCAATCACAACACACTGGGCCAGCTAATCAATCAGAGCCCATCGTGTATTTCTGAGGGAGGGGCTTCATAAAAGCAGGAAATGATCAGCGCGTTCAGAGAAGGGACAGAACGGTGTGGAATAAAGGTAAATTATGTGAAAAATAATGAATTTTTGAACAAACAAAGCATTAACACACGTTAGACTGCACCCCATAAACACAATCAAGCCTATAAAAAAAAACAGTCAACCACCCCTTTAAAGGTTTATAAATTGAAGCCAATAACTAAAACACCCCTTTGCACACCTGAAAGGCTGCTGGTAGCCATTAGTACAAACACTACCGTTCAAAAGTTTGAGATCGGAATTCATTTTTAAATGTTTTCGAAAGAAGTCTCATATGCTCACCAAGGTTACATTTATTTGATCAAAAATACAGTAATATTATGAAATACTAAAAAAATTAATATATAATTTTTTATGCAAAGACTTTTTATTTTAATATATTTTAAAATGTCATTTTAAAAGTGTGATGATAAAGCTGAATTTTCAGCACCCATTAACCCAGTCTTCAGTGTCACACAATCCTTCAGAAAACATTCTAATATGCTGATTTGGCACCCAATAAACATAACTTATTATCAAGCTGTTAATATGCGGTACATTTTCAAACGGCCATTTATTTGAATTATAAATCTTTTGTAATATTAAAAATGTCTAGTGTCACTTGATCAATGTGATGCGTTCATGAGGAATAAAATAAAACATTTCTTGAAAAAAAAAAGTAAAATCATAATTACCCCAAACTTTAAACGAGTAGTGTATAGGAATAGAAGTCCCACACACTGCGATAGCTTATAAAAATCCAAAGAGTCCCCTTACAAAGCCAATGACAGTGTAAAAAAAAAGTTACTTTAAAAGGAAAATTGTTCAATTCTACATCGTGGTGAGTTATTTTATATAGATTAATTTAAAGAAAAAAATAAAAATAGCTAGGCGTGGGGGGGACATGAGCGGTTAGTAAAATTCTGCATTTCACCAGCCACTGTGGCTTGTCAGCAAAAAAAGTTAATTTCTAACCCTGGCGACAACCCTACTCTACAGTAACAGGTTTCATAATGCAGAGACAGAATGTGCTAAAATTCATCTCAAGCTGCATATCTATCTCCCCTAATACTGTATTAATATTTTTTGACCTTGATGAATTATCTATTCTTACTGACAGCACTTATTGATATTTCTTAAAAGCGTTGGCTAATGGAGTTCTATTGAGATGACTAAATGAGTTGCCGCCGCCTGGATTAGCCTGGTCTCATCTCTCTGGCACAGCTAGAATTATCATAGAGAACAGACGTGTGCGTGCGCTGGGTCGTAAATTCCTGCTGCCGACATCTCAGGGGGGGTGTGGAGAGATGGAGGGCGATGACTGCACACAGACCTACATTCACCCCAGCCACGCTTGGCATATGTGCAAATGCACAAATATAGCAGCGCGCACTTCAGAGACAAAGGATCTCTCTAAAATAATAGTCGATGGCGGTCGGAGTGAGATTCACGCTCTTCCATCTATTAAAAGAAACACTCGTATTGCTGTTATACAATTCTTAACACCAGCTCCATAGATCTGTTTTCCCATCAGTGCATGCTCTTCCGCCTATGAGATGCTTCTGTGCTGCGATATCCTGAAAGCCATTTTCCACATCACATAGGCATAGTGCCTCAGCCTGTCTCGCATCTAAATGCAAGCACTTTCACAGACTGACCAGCATGCCTTTGAGTTCAGCTATATCTTAACTTAAAAAAAAGCAATAGAACTGTATCCAATTATCTAACTTTTCATTACTCTGCTTAAACGAACACTAACACACTACAGAATGCATATTGGCCCATTGTAAACTGACATACAGCTAGATCCCCAAAATAATAGCTGTAATAATGCATGATATAGAAATGGAATGTGGCAATTAGCAGCCATCACTGAGAACAGCGGTGGGTCGCCTCTTTCCACGAGGCTTTTGAAAAAAGGCTACATTCCAGCAAAATGGAAAGCCGACTCACGGTAAACGTGTCAGGGCAGCAACCTTGTACAGCGATTTCAGTAAATTCAGTGAAAAACATAGAAATCCATTTATGTCGTCTGTCCACCATGTAAAATGTGTACGGAGGGGGGTGTGGAAAGAAAAAAGAAAGGCTGATGTCAAAAAAGGCATTACAGGTGCTAGCAAGCAATTTAACTTGCAGCCATCTTCCCAGGTACCACGGACAAAGTGTGAGCACGTTTCTGGCAAGAGAATAAAAAGGTTCCTTTTAAATGAGTAAAAGCACCACATTGACCCTCAAACTCACCTCATATATCTGCAAATACAAATCTTTTCAGCGGAAATAGCATTACGCTTCTGAAGGGAAGAAAACTTTAGGTAATAGGATTGATAAACATGCAAAAACTCTCCTGCTCTATAATCCAGACAACAATGGGGTGCAAGTGTAGAGAGCCACATGTTTGATTTGTTATTTTGATTATAGTTATCAAATAAAACCTGCATCTAAAAACATATTTTAAGATGATTTTCAAACTTACAAAATCATGTGTTGTTCTCATATCTACACTAACATAAATATCCGTTTTACAGCACAGCAAAAGAGGGTGGTGGGTGTGAAAATATGCTCACCCACAGATAGACACACACACACACACACACACACACACACGCACGCATGCACGCATGCACAGGGTCGCGTCTCGCACGGATATGAACCACATACATCTTGTCTGCCTGCAATAAAGCTGTGCTACCGATTCTATTGCCAATAAATGTCAACTGATTGGAAAGCTCATTCTAATATCAATTTCCATCTCCGCTTTTTAAAAGGCAATCAGCACGGCTTCATCTCTGTATATCATATGCTCCTTGAGATGGTGACACAGCAATGGCTCTCTCCAACATAATGGACTTCTATCAAGGCACCTGGCATGAATAATACAAGCCATGAAAGGCAGTTTTTTTCCCTCATCTATGGCCTGCGTGGCTGGATCTGGCTGGGTGAATATCAACACACTTCCTTCTCACACTTGTGTCTGCAAAAAGAGTCTTTATTTTCTTGTGTGTAGAGAGACAAGATACTGTGTCAAATATTAATGGTCATAAACAGATCTGAATGGTGCTTTGCAAAATAGCAGCGTGGCTGTTTCTTTGATATTTTCGCAACATTCCTTGGCGAGGAAAGGAAGAAAAAAAAAAGCCTTGACAGCATAAGAAATTAGAATAATTTCACACATTAACCTTGGCAGTCTCCTCTGACTAAATTCAGGGCTGATTCGGTACACTGATTGAATTTAAGTGGAGGGACGTCACTCGTGTGCATGCAAATGTCTCTGACGGGCAGAAAGCAAATAATGACAAATTAACTGACGCTTACAGCACATCGGCTCTTACCTTCCAACCGCTGCCGGCTTCCCTGTAATAGGGGAAATTGTCACAGATCCACTGGTAGATCTCGCTCAGTGTCATTTTCTTCTTTGGCGAGCTGTTGATGGCGAACGTGATGAGGCTGGCGTAGCTGTACGGTGGTTTGCCGTCCTTGTGCTGCTGCACCTCTTCCTGGTCCAGTGTGGTGTTGGGGTCCAGCAGAGCACTCTTCTTAGCCATGCCCGGCCCATGAGTGCTCTGGGCATCCGATTTCTGAATGGCCGCTCGCATGGTCAGCTGTGGCAGCCAGTCCATGGAGGTCAAGCTGCTCTCCAGCTCCGACGTCATGGTGGCAGGTCAAGTGGCGGCAACGGCGGCGGCGAAGGAGGGGTAATGATCCGGTGCGGCGAGAATGCAGGGGCTCCCTCAGATCACGGTTTTTGTCGGCGTCACTCAAAAACAAAACCTGCAGAGAAAAGCGAGAGAGGGGATCATTATATTGCCCGACACTGTCAGGATATGAGCGATCACTTCTGAAGCGTGCCGACACTTCAATAGTTAGAACCACTCCAGCTGGAACCAATGTCATTTTAATTAGCACATTCAAACAGGCAGCGTTTCTCTTTGGAGAGAAGCTCCAGAACAGACGCTGATCTGCAGACAAAAAAAAAATAAAAAAAACACAGACTGGCCAAGCCGTCTGGCCCACCTCCTACCTCCGGCCTGCACCCTGCAGCTGACTCACACAACTGTAATCTGAGCCGCAAACTGAGTAAATACTGCGGAATTGTTTTCACAACTGCCAGCCAAATGGGGGAACGGTTCACAAAGAATTCCAATTCTCCAGTAGCGTAACCCTTTCTTTCTCCCTCTACCCTTCCCCCTCTCCATGTTTCTCCGTTGTAAACAGGCCTTAGTGTCGTCGTCGTGCGGCATGGTCTCTTATTCCTGTTTGTGGCTGCACCCTACACCCAACAAACAACCTTGTGTTTTAGGCACGCTGCCCTCTCTGGCTTAAAATAGTAGCAAAAGCGTGAGGCCCGTCCCGTCACATAGGTACATGGTCAGGCGGCATAATCCATCTGCACTTTGCATAGAACGTCTTATCGTGAAAATGACAACACATCTGGAAGGCACCAGGGGAGGGAATATCCCACATATTATTCAGACGAACCTCGGTTTAAAAATACCTCCCCTGTTCTCTCGAGAACCTCATTGAAATTCCTCTAGAAAGGCAGAAAGCGAGCACGAGCCTCTGAAATCTGATGAATGAGATGTCTGTGAGGCCAGTGCTATGACAGACACTCTTTTTTCATTATTCGGTCATTTCCATAAAAGTGAGTCATGACCCTCTAATTTAAAATATTTTTTCCAGCGCAAGGATGAGACCCTCTGATCCAGCTGTATGAAGTGCAAACTTAAAATTCAAATTTAGCATCCTCGCCATTCACGTGCAGGAAATGAGCGCCTTTGGGCATTGCTAATTAAATTAAACCAAATCTATGCGCAGTGGACTCCTCCATTTCTCATGCATCTGATCTGATTTTCACATAGATTGCCGAAATAAACTGCACTGACAAACTGAAACCTCTGCATGTTGCAACTATCAGGCAACCACCCCAAAAGCAATGCCAGGCAGTCAGCAGCAAAATAAATGTGAAAAGTAAGGCAACCATCCATCCATGTACTGATAATATAAATAGCCTGAACATGCTTTTGGATAAAACTGTTTACCAAATGCATAAATGTAAATGAAAGGTTAGCCAGTGTCTGAAGGTTTTCAGAGTCACAATATCAACACTGATATCAAAAATCTCTACAAAAGGGTAGATGGCATTAATTAATATTCTGTGGTGACACGGTAATATCACCTAAAACTATTTTAAACAGAATTTTACTTATTTTTTCATAACGAATGCAACTTTTATGACTTCAATTTATACTACCTGAGAACCATTTAAAATGAAATGGTGAAAGCAAAAACATGGTGACAAATTGTAGTATTTTTTTTTTTTTATTAAAAAAAATATATATATTATTCAAAATACATTAACCCAAACACGACGTTGATTCAGACAAAAAAAATAAAAAATCAGCTCATGGATATGTTGGATAACAACAAGAGAATTTGCACACTTTGCCCTCATCAAATATGAGCATCTATGCATCTGAAAGAATAAAGACTACACAAGAATCACCAAAGCTAACTGTAGCAGATAAAACTGTGGGCAGCATAGTTGGAATCACTCAGAAAAACTTTGAAATATTGATCAAAATAAAGGAGTTGGATATCAAAAACAAAAGCATCAGATATAAAAAGCAGCAACAAAAGAACTGATGCAAAGTTCAAAACTTTCATATAAAGTTTCATCTAAAAAGAAGTCTGATTTTGATGCAACGATGCTAATATACTTCAGGTGAACTTTTAAAACACTTATAGTTCTTAATAGCAAAACAGCTGATTAAACGTTCATTTGGACTTGGGATAAATATTTTATTATTCGTGAGGCTGTTCATGCCAAATGTGCATAATGCACAATGTATTTTAAGGTTTTGACTAATAAACTAATACAGTACAAAAATGCCAAATGATGCACACTGAATGAGGCATTCTGTGAACTTAATATTCACATCACCATTCCACAAACCACAGAAGTATCCATGCAAAAATTCTGAATGATGAAATCTACAGATAAAGGTTCAAGTCTTAAGCATCACCTACTTGCCACAGGGCTGTTGCCATGCTGACTCGATGCACATCACCCAGTAATGCACTGCTCTCAGGAGCACTGCTGTGGTAATTAGCACACCTCTGCAGTGCCAGGCAGTAAAATGCATATATATACAGTGGGTACGGAAAGTATTCAGACCGCCTTAAATTTTTCACTCTTTGTTACATTGCAGCCATTTGCTAAAATCATTTAAGTTAATTTTTTTTCCTCATTAATGTACACACAGCACCCCATATTGACAGAAAAACACAGAATTGTTGACATTTTTGCAGATTTATTAAAAAAAAAAAACTGAAATATCACATGGTCCTAAGTATTCAGACCCTTTGCTCAGTATTTAGTAGAAGCACCCTTTTGATCGAATACAGCCATGAGTCTTTTTGGGAAAGATGCAACGGTTTTGTTGTAAATAAAGTAGGCTTCTCTTATTATATATTTAAAAAGTTGCATATGTCCTTAGGAAGCAAAGCACTTGTGACTGATGTTTTGGTTTTTACTGAGGGTACTTCAGGATGTGCTTAATGTTAAACAGCTATTAAGCACAATAAGCCACAAGAAAGATCTCAATGCATTACTTGCACTGCCTGATGCACTTGAGGTGCGAATGCACAGAAAGCCGCCTCTCTCAGACATCATGTGATCCTTCAGTTCTCTTTAGTGGCATATTGTGCTTGAACAGTCAGAAAGACAAAGAATTATTTCAAAATATCTGTCTAGGTAAGTATTCAGGTAAGCACAATTGGTTATGTCTTAAGTGAACAGAAACAGTTGAGGGAAAAATCTGATGCAGTGTTTCCCACAGACTTACAGTCTATTTGTGGTAGCACTTCCCCCGGGGGAAATATAGGATATATAAAAGCTGACAGGCTGACTGATTGAAAATGCAAATTCATTCTCTGCCAGCAGGAGGAGCTTCAGGAGCTGCAGAAACAGCGGTTTCCCCGGTAACAGCTGTAAACAAAGCAGGGATGCACTCATTAATGCTGCTTTATCAGGCATTATAGGAAAGATTAAATGAAAATGACATCGAAACTTTTCTAAAGACAGTAAGTTCCCTTCAAAATACATTCATATAAAAACACCCGCGCCGCATTTGGACTTTGAAACGTGCAGTGCTCATGTTTATTCAACAAAGTCAAAACCTTTTGGAAAATCTATTTGTGGCGGTCAGTTTTGTTATTGTGGTGGGCCACCACAAATAAACCAATAGGGATGTAACGATTCACTCAACTCACGATTCGATTCACGATTTTGATTTCACGATTCGATTCACAATTTATTTATTTTTACAAAATGAGATTTAAGACAAATTATAAATTAAATGTGTCCTTTTATTATTGCTTGGACAAAATGCTGCACATTTCTTTGTGAAATTGAAATATAACACTACAATAATTTACTAATATAGCACTTGCACTATTATTGATCTTTTGTTGGTTTTGATTGCTTCTATTGTCCTCAAGTCGCTTTGGATAAAAGCGTCTGCTAAATGACCAAATTTTAATATAATATAAATGTAAATAACAAAACTAAATAGAAATTTTAAAACAAGCCCCAAATCAAATAAATAACACAAATAAAATAAATCTCTTCATATAAACAAAAGGCTTTGTCTGTGCTCTTTCCATTTAAAATTAGAGGCAACCACTGCATTTTAATCATGATCCAAACAAAGATGCTGCATACATGGAACATGAGCAGTTTTAATCTAAATTAGATTGTATAATTTCAAAATGTAAAGCAAAAACAGAATGGTTTAACTTCAGTTTTGTGAAACTATACATAAAAAATATCTGCATGAAACAGCAGATGAGCTAAATGAGACGCAGATTCACTCTCTGCCAGCAGGTGGTGCTTAAAGTGTTTCCTTGGTTTCCGCTGTAAACAAAGCGGCGCTGCACTTATGAACTTTAATATGCATTATACAGAGGCAAGATGAAAAGAAAAAATACCATCTAAACTTTTCTAAAGACAGTAAGTTCCCCTCAGACATCCATTCTTATAAACTCCTACCCCTTAATGAATCGCGATTTGCTTAGCATCTCAACCGATTTGAATTGTCACATATTTTCAACCGGCTCGCAGTTAATTGTTACATCCCTACTGTGATGTATAACATTATATCTACTCAACACCAAATCTCAAATTTTTTATTTTGTTTATATTTTTCTGAAGATAGACAAAAATGTATAGCAATGAAACCCAAAATATGAAATGCCATGGATGTCCACTGTTTTGTAGTGGGGGGTCAAAATGACAATTTTCACCCGAGATTTGGAGCCAAATTAAAAATTACTTCACAAAGTCAGCAGCATCATGTTATTTTCACACAAAGATTGGTAGGTCTGTTAGTAAAACCTGTTGACTAGCAATCTTTGTTGCATTACATGCCAATAGTGATTGTTCAAAAATGGGAAAAATGTTTGCAGGCCTGTAACTCCTGAAATATTTACAGGCCTGAAATGTTACAGATGTCTTAATGCCATTTTAGATTTTGGGTTTTAACAAATTTTTCTTTTGGTGTCTTAATTTTTATGGCACTATCTGCTCCCATTCCAGCAATATTGGAATCTCAATATGAATCTCAATAGAATCTTTCTGAAGTTATCTTTACCCTCCTGTTATTTGGCTATGAATCTCATGAGAAAATTGTCATTTTGACCCCCTCCCCCATCTACAAAATAGTGGATTACTCAGTAAATATACATCCATGACATTTAGTATTTTGGCTTTCATCGCTATAAATGTTTATCTTTCCTCAGATAAAATACTGACAAAATCAAATATTTGACAGGGGGAAGTTTCTGAAATTTGGTTTATTTGACACAGAATGACCCTTATTTTAATCAAACAACAAAAGGAATGGGGAAACACTCTTGACTGGTCTTGACTAACTTTCTGCAGCTTTAATAATAATCAATTTACTTGCAATTAATACACTAAAAACTATGCAGGGATTATTTTTTACATTTGATTATATGTCTTTAATATCTATTTTTCTACATGCATGCTTCTGTTAAACAGATTTAAAATGGGGGAGGGGGGGGTGTAAAGCATTGTTAATATAATTTATAATCAAATCGTTACCCTCTGAACCGTAACCGAATCGATTCGATTAGAGGTCGATCGACTGATCAGTTTTGCTGATTAATTTGCACCGATAGTTAGAGGTGGAAGTCACTGACAAAACGTGCTGTTTGTTTTGACATGTGACACTGCGCGCTGCACAGAGCGGGACAATTCAGATGTAGATTTAAAACAGACAAAAAAAAGTGGTGTGTATACAGTATACTAGAGTTCCTCAAATCTTGCCCTGGAGGGCCAATGCGCTGCAGAGTTTAGCTCCAACCCTGATCAAACTTACGTAACTGTGATTTTCTAATGATCCTGAAGACATTGATTAGCACGCTCAGGTGTGTTTGATTAGGGTTAGAGCTAAACTCTGCAGGAAAGTGGATCTCGTGGACCAGATTTGAGGATTCCTGCTATAGTGCATGTTTTCATATTACTACATTATGAATTTGTTGACTAGATTTACTTAGTAGTGAAAGATCAGCAGTTACTTTCAAGGCTAAGAGGACGCGAACATTAGTGTTACCTCAAGCGGTTAAAACAATGTGACCAAAACAGACGCAAGTCCGACCCAAATGTTATATGTCACGATTGTTACTAGGGCTGCACGATATATCTAAATTATCGAAATATCGCAAATGCAAATATCGCAATATGCATATCACAAGGGCGTGCGATATCTGAATCATTTTAATAATTGGCTACTTAAATCAAACTAAAATTTTAGTTTGACGCATATAGCAGAGAATTGCTTGACGTTAAAAAGAGTTAAGTGCAATAAGTTGCAGAAAACAACTCTTTGCCGTCTCGTCTTGCTGTCTGCCTCACACCTCACACACACACACACACACACACACACAGAGAGAGAGAGAGAGAGACGCGTTTCAGATGGCGTGCGAACACAGAGTTCATTCGTCTTTCGCATCTCCTCATGGTTGAACAGACACATACACACAGAATTATGTCAATAGTACCCGTCTCGACGATCATTCTCGTAAACGCAGTCAGTTATGATTTAAATGAATGTAAACAGCTGAGAAAAAAATCGGATGTGTATCATTATACTGGATCCGTGCAGTCGGATTTAAAGGCACAGCAGCCTATAAATACGTGCTGCTGAATATGTCACTAATGTT
>NW_015505594.1:147795-151229 GCF_001515645.1 Sinocyclocheilus grahami
ATTATTAAATTTCTGTATCTGAATACTACTGTTTATTTTATCTATGCTTGTAAATTGCGTATTTCTTTTTTTTCTTTCTTTTTTTGTACTGACTGTTCACTTGCCTTTAATCATGTTTGAACTTTCTCAAACTATAGTTTTTGCTGTGGTATATGAAGAAGTACTTAAAGTGTATCATTATTTATCGGCTTTAAGATATCGGCCAAATTTTCTTATCAGGCCGATACCGATAACAGAAAAAATGAGCCGATATGGGCCGATACCGATATGGTGGCCGATATATCGTGCATCCCTAGTTACAATGATATAAAATTAGTGTCATTAATTTTTTTTCGTTTGTATGTTCACACTGATGTTAAAATTACATTTTCTAATGTGTGACATTACTTATGTAATGCTAAAACACTGCTGGTCACTTTCAGAAGTTGTAGTGATTCTTTCTTTTCCAAGAAAGAATGTGAAACAAATTGGTTATATAATTTTCATTTTTAAATATTTTAAAATATAATTGAAATTGATTTTATACACTTTAAGCAATATCGTATCGCATATCGCATTTTTCTTCAATATCGCACAGCCCTAATTGTTACCATCTATTTGCATTAGTTTATATCCAGCAGGTCACATTAACGCATTTGTTAGCCAGCAAAGTTACAGATTTAAAGCTGTGACGTGAGAAAGCAAACTGATATGTTCAATTCAGCCGACAGAAATCCTGCCGCGCCACAGAGCTCATTCACACAGTTATCCATTAAATTACATTATATTTGTCGCAAATCGTTGTTAATGTATATAATGACTTTACCCTAGGCTGTAAAATTGTGTATTGTGCATTTTTCAGTGAAACGTTTGTCTTTCTGTGGCTCTAATAAAGTCTGTGTGCTTCATATAGAGAACTATAATATAGATTGAGCTTTCTCTGTCCATTTGCTCTGGGGGGTTTTTTTAAACACTGAACTTCAAAATCATCTGTGCCACTTTGTTCACTTTTGAAGTAAACTTTTGCCCATTTGGTGATTAAATAAACAGTTTTAGAGAGCCGCTTGAATTGAACGCTACGCTGCGCTTTTGCCTTGTGTGTGACTAAATTATGTTTTGATTAGACAATAAAGTGTTCTAAAATAGAAGCAAATTAAGTGTAAGAGTCTAATTTCAATACTATAGCTTTTACGTAGATATTTAAAGATGGCCATCTTTAAGCATGACTGTTGAAATTAAATGGTAACACTTTACAATAAGACTCCATTTATAACATAACTAAGGTTGATAAAAGATGTAGAATAATTTTTCTCTGTTAGTGTATTAATGTCAACATTTACTAATACATTTTTAAATATTAAAGTTGCATCTGTTAACATTAATGAACTATAAACTAACTTTTAATTAATATTAATATTTTTATTCATTTACAAAGTATGGTTCAGAACTGTTTTTTTTTTTTTTTTCAAACGATCGTTGATTAATCTGTATCGGCCAGTGTGGTCCTACCTAGCTATCAGTATCGGTAAAATCCACTATCGGTCAACCTCTATAATCGATACACCCCATATGACACAAGGTTAAATGTTTTAGTGTTTTAGGTGCTAAAAACAAAACAAAACAATACAAAAATGTCCTTGCCTAAGTGAAATAAAATAAGTATTTCTAAAACTAAAACTAAAATAAATATAAAGAAAAACAGAAATATAAAAAAACTAAACTGATAAAAGCACATCAAATTGCTAAAACTAAAATTTTAAATGAACTAATTCAAAATATTAAGAAGGACTTTATTAGTGTATGTATAATACTGCATGTCAGCTTAAAAAATAAAAAATTAAAAATAGGGATGCTCAAGTGGTGGTCATATAGGTATCGGACAATAAATGTATTTATTAAATGTTATTGGTCTGCTAAGTAAAATTTACCTATTCACAACTAATTACTTGTATGCACTGAAAAAAATATTTTGTTATTATTGAATGTTTTATATAATAAAACATAAATATTAAATGTATATATATATATATATATATATATATATACATACACACATACATACATACATACATATATAAAAAAATAATATTAGTTATATATGTAATTTATGTATACAAATTTTTTATATAATAAAACATAAATATTAAATGTATATATATATATATATATATATATATATACACATACACACATACATACATACATACATATATAAAAAAATAATATTAGTTATATATGTAATTTATGTATACAAATTATACATATACACATACATAAACACATATGTATATATACATATATATTTTTTTCTGAAATGAATCGAGATTAATCCCACCTAACATTCAAGTTTTCTAAATATAATTTTATATTGCAATAATTTCACATTCAAATTAATGTACAAACAAAGACAGTATATTTTTTTATATTTGTTTGATGGCATCTTTTTATGACTGAAGGCCAGTATCAATGATACAAATACTGATTTCTCTATAAAATGGCCCCCTCCCCCCCAATATTTAACCATTGACTACAGCCATTCAACATTACAGTATAATTGAGAGCTATACATTTTTACATTTATTAGACTTTTAAAAAAAAACTTCTAATTTAAGTGAACTTAAAACAATCTTCATATAAACCCATTATAATAAATGTCATATTTACCTGTGTCCTTCTGCAGAAATATATAGAAATTGACATTTTTAAGTTATCAAACACTAAATTAAATATAGATGAATCCTTAAAGCTATAAAAGTAATTTTTTTCCTTGTTTTTTTCTTTGTCCTTTGATTAATAGACATCACATCAGCTGGTTATTAGGTTGTTTTGGCTGTTATTTCTTTAAGAGCTGCCGCTGCTGAACGTGACGCAGATCTGACAGGCATCATATTTTCTCTCAACTCTTTTTACCTTTTCTGACCCACTTCAGGTCTTAAAGTCTCTGTTAATGAGCTGACGAGTTAAATCGGGTGTGTTAGATGAGGGAGACAGTGCTGGGCTGCTCCAGGAAAGTTTTGAAAACCATTTCAGAGACATGTTCTTAAATGTGACTCATATAAAATATATTACATGCATGCACAGTTTTAAGGCAGCTTTAAGCGCCTTTTTGGTTACTTAATGACTTAACTGACCACGTCATTTCATGCACGTAGTTTATTTCACGCTTTGATATGAAAGGATACAGGCTACAGCGCGCGCCGGCGCCTTTGTGTGTGCAATTGAAGAGCACGCGCTGTGAGCACAGTACCGTTTCCGCAATCGTTTGACTTGCGCCTGCTGCTGAAGTGAAGTGGAGCGCTCGTCTGAAATGTCTACCGTTCTCAGTCGTTTTGTGACTGAATAAATGCACTTCTTGTCAAGAGAAAAAGTGACAAAAGCAGCAGTTGTGAGTGTGGTGGCCAACCCTAGCCCCGCCCCTGCGTTAATTGCGTTAAATATTTTGCTAATTTTGACAC
>NW_015505594.1:151321-158016 GCF_001515645.1 Sinocyclocheilus grahami
CCACTAATATATATATATATATATATATATATATATATATATATATATATATATATATAAACTGTATCAATACTATATTGCATCTATACTATAACATGATCATAAAAAACTATGATGTAATGTTAGTTGTATGCAAAAGGTAGATTTTACTCATAAGGCCATGTTGAAACAAAGAGTGGTTTAGTAACAACTCACAAACTGTGCAAATGCTCTGAGCGTTAATGTTCATCGTCTAATGGACTGCATTAAGAAACGCTTGATAATTCTCAAGGTAAAATATACAAAGGCAAATACGATCCTACTGTAATTCAAAGATGACAATTACTGGGGAGTAATCTCCTTCCAAAACTCAATATCATCCGATCACAGAGTTAAAAGAGAAACGTTAATTGCTTTGGCATGCCGTATGCTCTCTTAGACGCCGTTTCTATGAGTCAAAGTGTGAACAATAAATATTTACTTTACGGAACAAACGCGTGCAAACTCGTGTATACATGGATGTGTGGATTAGTAAGCAGACTTGCGGTGGAGAAGGCCCCGTTGGGGGGGATGGTAACTTGGCTTCGGCAGAGGGGAATCACTCTCTGTGAGCTCCTTCCACAGTGCCTGAAGACCTGGCACACTGCTTCACAACAACAACAACAGTGATGTAACCTAGTAACAAGCCCTTGGCTTTTCTACTCCTAACAGAAACTCTGGCCATGTCTTCCATATCAACAACATTATTACGGCGTGTAGAAAGGCTTGTGTTGTCTTAGCGATCATGAAAGGGAAAACAGGGAGGGGTGGGAAACATGCTCACCTGCCCCAGAGTAAAAAGGAGATTCCTAATTTTTTCCAACGCCCCAGGCACTGATCTCGATTTATTTTTGAAAACAAGAATAACTAAAATAGCAACGGCTCATTGTTTTGCCTGAATGTCGAGTGCTGTAATTGTTCGCTGCGGCCGGCCCGAAGACTCATCTTCATTAAATGGAAAAGTAGGTAACAGCAACAGCTTTTAAATGTCAGTCTTCCCTCTCCATTAAAGGCTTAATGGTTGCACTGAAACCACCCCCAGGATGAGAGCATTAATAACCCAGTCGTTACTCGCATTTTTAGGATGTGTCAATTATCGCTCCGCTACGCACACTGCCAGCCAAGAGCATTGTTCAGCTTATTACAGCCTGCAGCAGATCAGGGCTTGTCACAGTGAGACCGCCGCTCATCCTGGCCTGTCGGATACCAGCGCTGATCTCAGGCCTGCCAGAGAGGCTCCTTTAAGGCAGTGCACTGCACACAGACTGGGAGATCTGAGGCGTCGGAGGAGCCCTGTTCCAGTAACGAGGTCTGGCAGATACACATTGGCCAGGGTGCTATGTCCTCAGAGCACCAGTCTCATTGCTTTACATGAGGCCAGATTCCCACCTCCCCTGCTCAGCCGTCTACAGGGGACGCATGCAAGTACTCCATAATTAATCTGCCAGTCATAGCAAAGTGCCACTCTGGCTGGAGAGAAATGGAGAGCTGCACACATCCAAGCAGCTGATATTCATAAATGTAGCACTGTGTTAATAGTAGGTTAACGTAAAAGACGCAGGATTTTAAAAAGCCCCGAGGGCCAGGAATGCAGCTAAGACAAATGGACAATGAATTGCCTAAGTATTTCAGCCTGATGCACTTACACACAGAGAATGCGACAACCAAAAAAATGTGTCATTTACCAAATTTTAAAAACACTGACAAATCAAATCACGGTCTGTCATTTTCACAAAAAAAGAATCAGTTTTACATATAGGACAATGCAGCATCATCTGGCTTCTCTTGCACACGCTTTGAGAAAAGTGCACCTTTTGATGCACAAATAACTACATTACTTTCCATACAAGTAATGACAAAATTTCATAGATTTTATTAACGGTGACGGACTAATGTAAGGTAACACATTAGTTTTCACAGCAAAATGAATACACAGAGACTCGCACTTGCCAGTCGCCATGATATGAATCTTCTGTTTTTGCAAAGTCCGAGTCATTGTTGTCCTAAACCTAACCTACGACTTGAAAATTATCCATTAATGCTATTCTGTAATTAAAGAATGAATATCATACTAGAGCCCGACCGATATATCGTTTTGCCGATATTATCGGCCGATAGGAGCCTGTTACCGATATATCTGTATCGGTGAATATGCCGCAGATATGACATTTTTTTACAGAACATATAACGCAGATAAAATGCTTGAAATGGTGTAATTACTTAGTTTGTCTAGCAGAGCGCGCTCCATTCTTTGCTACTGGCGACCTGGATGAAATGCTTTTAAAGCTTAAGTCTATGGAAATTTTGAACGGCCATATCTCCGTAACGGCGCGGCGAATCCGCACCAGATTCGGGGGATCCCTTCAGCTCGAGGAACCCTCTCAAACGCGAATTGAGTGTACGTCTAGAGCCCCGCTTTCGATTGAGACCACCCAGCGTCGATAGCCCCCGGGGTTCGGGAGTTACGGGTGATTAAATTTGCGGTCTGGCGTCGACCAATCAAGCGATCCCGGGGGATCATTGCAAAAAATGTGTTTATGTATATATATTCTGTTTATGTATATCAGGGGCGGCGTTTCCGTATGGCAGTTGCCATACCCTAGCCCAGTCAGGTGTGCTTGAAAAAATTATCCAAACAAAATTCACATCTCTATTATAATTCCTTATTATTAAATAATAAAAATCTGAGGGTTTTACAAATATTTAACCAATGCTATAACAAAGGGCTAGTCAGTAAAACTTTGTAATGCTGTTGAATCTTCAAGTTCTCAGCAAAACCTCATAACTTCACCCCGCCTCCATTCAGATTGACGCGCCGCGCACAGCCTGGAGACAGATCTCCGCTTTTTCGCAATGCAAGGGTAAATAAATAACTGATGTTTGAATAGTACAGCGTTTTCTTCAAACACTATGTCTGTAAAGGCTAATGTTTTTGTGTGTTTATGAGCATGAGATGTTTTAAGAGCGGAAAAGTAGGTTATTTGCCGTCTAGCCAAAAGGCCTATACTTTTGAACATTTTAAATATCCTGTGCATAAGCGCTTATCATGAGATTTTGGCCAAGTGTATTAAACAAGAAAAACTAAGCGCACATATAGCAACAATAATTTAACGTTATGTAACCTGTAAAAGTTGATGAAAGCGTATAATGCGATGCACTTGCCTCAGATGCGGCCGTTTGACAGACAAAACACAGATCTCCTCATTCGCCGGCCAAAAACCTTGTTAGCTCCATTTGAGCTTGTTTATCATATAGCCCGTTAAGTGCAAGTGTCTGATACAATACCAACACTGACGACGCAGTGTTGTTTAATTATTTACTTTTTTCCCTTTCTTTCTTTTTTCCCCCCTGTAGCCAGGCTACAGCGCGCGCGCCATACCCTATGGTTTTGTGAAACGCCGCCACTGATGTATATACTGTATTCTATATACATCAGTCAAAAGTGTCCAAACTTTTGACTAGTACTGCACTATAATATACACAAAGAATATCGGCCGATATATCGATATCGATATTTTTACTCCCTAACATCGGTATCGGCCCCAAAAAACTCATATCGGTCGGGATCTATATCATACCATACGTGGCTGGGTACTTCACTAAGCTACTCCCAGTACAACCAGTCGATTTACTATAAATTGATATTTTTAATTATTGAAAATGTTCATATTAGCTATATCAGATATGAAAGCATAGCAGAATGCAACAGTCAGATTCCGGAAGTAATAATCCCATTCATTTTCCTCCATAGGGGTTATTGATTTTTAACAATAACTTACTTTTAACAATAACCGCAAAAGACAGACCTACTGTCAGCTATGAAGTTTTTAAATCAATGGTATATGCATTTGCTGAAGGCTTCAGCCCATATTATTTGAATTATTATTTAATTATTATTTTATATTTTAAATATAGTTAACCCTAGAATTCCTGGTTAAAAAAAAATACAATAACATGATTCTGTAAAGAAATGCCTGCCAATTAAAGTACTGAAACAAGCAAATCACAACAAAAGAACTCTTTAGCGACCATCCATTCCCATGAAGCACATGCAAATGACCTAATAGACTCCTACTACAAAACCACATAAATATTTGTAGATTTGTATATTCTGCAATAACAGTGTATATATGTGTACATAGAATTTATATGTTTCCCTCACTAAAGCTGTTAAGTACAGTCTTGTATTTTGTAATTTTGTCTGAATTTTTATTTTTTTTGACTTTACTTTAAAATCAACTTTTGCAATGTTGTGATTCACCTTGTAGCTGTTTGGTTTGGATCATGGCTTATAACTCTTTTATTAAAATCCCTGTGAGAAAAGTACTTCCATAACCAAGGAAGCTGAAAAACTGGGCAGGCACTGTTGCACTCTATATATCTGTTATTAGCTGGATTTTTTAATTTGGTTGTATCAGGAAGATACTTTGTTTAACTGTTTAACTATTTCTGCCTATTTAACAAAGACGAATAGCAAACATCTACATACTCATTGGGGAAATTAAAGCAAAAACGACAAATACACATCATGGCTAAAACGTTAGTCCATCAGATTGCCAAATAATGATTATTTGTGGTGCCCATATAATATATATTTTTTAAAACAGCCCAAATAAATGAATGTTCACCTTTTATGTGTATTAAGTCTTCATACGAACAAGAAATGTGAAATCACTGTCAAATAATCATCTCAGACTCACCTAATTAATATTAATATCTTTAACTTCAAACTATAGGATTACATACACTACCAGTCAAAAGTTTTTGAACAGTAAGATTTTTAATGTTTTTAAAGAATTCTCTTCTGCTCACCAAGCCTGCATTTATTTGATATAAAAATCAGCAACTGCAACAACCCCCTTCTCTTGGCTGTCATTCCAGCACCCTCCTCAAAAAGAATCATATTACCTTCCGGCTGGTACAGATTCACATTAGGACTAGCACACAATGGCAGATACCAAAAAAGAAGTGGCAGAATGAGAGAGAGAGAGAGAGAGAGAGAAAGAGAGATGCATAATTTGCACCAACCACAATGCACAGTAATTATGAATCTTCACCTTGATGCATCATATTAAATCAGATGTTTAAAAATTAAAACAGAGCAATAATGCAGATATCAACCCGAACACATGCAGAGACAAAAATGCTTTACAAATCTGAGGTTGCGAGTGTGGTGCATGATGTGTCACAGGGGGCTAATCCCTTAGGAAATGAAGAACTGAGACAACATGAAAATGTGTTTAAAAATCATATCACCGTTATTGAAAAAAATGTGATCACGATACATATTGATATTGAATTATTGTCCAGTCCTAGGTCAGATAAGAGGCTAAAAATGTGATCGTTCAGTGTTCAGAATAATATTGTTGGCCATGTGGAATATCGCCATTTCTATATTCATACAAATACACACTCACATAAAACTGAGCCAAAAAATGTGTTTGAAGTGCAATGCATTACTAATAAAAAAGAAAAAAAATGTATAAGTCCTATTTTAAGTTACTGCATCTAGGGAAACCCTTAAGAGTCGTACTGACGACCAATTCAAGAGCAACAGCTACTGTTCAAAAGCAGCCACCCACTATAAAGACTTACCCTTTTCCCAGAATGATAATGCATCGGAATCTGTGGTTGCACAACGCAGTGATATACTAGAGATTAGAGGATTAAGTCACAGGTCAGTTGTTTCATCTTTTGTTGATGCTGCAGCTTACTCATTATTTTTCAAAGACAATGCAGGAAAGGAGCCATGTTATATGAGGCAAGGGGCACATGTTGTCAATATACTACTAGAGCTGGGCAAAAACAATTTTTTTCCGATTAATCGTTTTTTTTTTTAATGACGTCGATCCGATATCGATTCTCAAAAGCCGCGAATTGATCTTTTCCGGTATTTATTTCAGCACACATTTAAAACAAGATCTGATTAACGTGAATCTTATCATTAGTCTTCTCCACTACGTCACCCTTATTTACCTTGCACGATGTTACAACAGAAAGCCTGTCATTCATTCAGCGCTTATGACCATACGCGTGATTCGCAATGCTCAGGTGAAATGCTACAGTAATACTATAAATCTGCGGGAGCATTTGATATCACGCATAAGGCGCCATGATTTCCGCAATGAATGAATGGTGGATGGTGCAGCGCACTGTTTTGTTTACTACACACATACTAAAGCGCGGATGACGCTCGCGGTGTTTTCAGCTTCTTCTGCCGTCTCAATATATGATGATATGAACACGAATGTTATCTCCAGCTGCTCTGCGAGTCACTTCATTAGCATTTTACTATTTCATTTGAGAAAACTACCGTCATATAACATACACAGCAGCTGCAAGTTCTTCACGGCAACCCGTCAAAATAAAAGTTTAGTTTAACATTATGAAACTGTCAGAATATATTACTATTTAGCAGTCTTAAATATATATATATATATATATATATATATATATATATATTTATTTTTTTAAAGAATCAATGCTACTACTGCTAAGAAATATTTATTTTTAAAGTAATAATCACATCGGTTTTCTTTTTAATTTTAACAGTAAACCTCTGTTGTGCAGCACTTTGTTTGCCAAAAAATAAAAGGGTTTAATTTTCAGTTGATTAGGATCAATTAAATTAATGTTTTATGCCTTCATCTGATTACCAGAAAAATTAAGAACATTTT
>NW_015505594.1:158049-179754 GCF_001515645.1 Sinocyclocheilus grahami
TATATATATATATATATATATATATATATATTCTTTTTTTTTTTAAAGAATCAATGCTACTACTGCTAAGAAATATTTATTTTTTAAAGTAATAATCACATCTGTTTTCTTTTTAATTTTAACAGTAAACCTCTGTTGTGCAGCACTTTGTTTGCCAAAAAAATAAAAGGGTTTAATTTTCAGTTGATTAGGATCAATTAAATTAATGTTTTATGCCTTCATCTGATTACCAGAAAAATTAAGAACGTTTTATAGGGCCCACAAAAGGCTGCAAACGAACAGCGCGCATCTGAAGTGTCTCTGAAGGAAATAATGCATTATTTATCGGCTTTAAGATATCGGCCAAATTTTCTTATCAGGCCGATACCGATAACAGAAAAAATGAGCCGATATGGGCCGATACCGATATGGTGGCCGATATATCGTGCATCCCTAAAAAAAAGGACCCTATACAAAAAAAGAATAGGTTTAAAATACAGGTATGTGGTTCTTAATTTCTTTTTATTAATTTACCATTTGTAAACTGATGTTTATTGTTAATTTTTTAGAAATATCAATAGCATTTGTATTAAACTATATTCACTGAATGTAATAAAAAAATCGAAATCGAATTCTAATCGGGACATCTGAATCAATACCCAGCCCTATATACTACTGTCCCACGGACACTTTAAGAAATTTATACAATATTAAGAAACATATAAAATAAATGAATGAAATATAGCAGAAGCAGGTGATAGGGAAGGAATCAACTAGACAGACCTGCAGAGGAATTTGACCGGGGATTCCTGGTCATGCAGCTTTATAGTTACACCCAGTCATAAATTCCCCTGAATGATGCCATATATAGAGAGTCCGGACCGAGTCATACTAGTACTAACATCTGAAGGCTGGGTTTAGTTCTGTCGGCTGTACAGTCACTGCTTGCAACAAACAGTAACAAATTCTGCATGCAGTTAAACAAACACTTTACAAGTCCAGCTCTGATGTTCCCAATGACTAAGAAACCCACCCAACCATTTACTTTATGGGTGAGAATATATAGCTTTCTCATTATTCATCAAGGGCAAGTTGTTTACATACAGTTAATAAAAAGGCTTTCAATGTAATAAAATGGGGAGGTGTTTATGTTTCCCAATTACAAAGAAAAAGTATCAAAGCATCAGTGTCAATATCTAATAACACTACAGGATTTGTGGAACATTTGCACAAACACACACACACACACACACACACACATAGAAATATAAATACATACATACATATTTTAATTTAATACATTTAAAAAAAGTCATCAAAAGTAAGATTAAATGTGCTAGTTAATTAGTTTATGAGGTTGCTTTGATAAAAGGTCCCCACTGACCAAAATAGAAAGGAAAACACACACAACTGTTTAGGACTGTCAATCAAAGACAAACTAATAACAACAGAAACGAACCCTAAATGTGGTTGACTGACACGAATTCATTTATTGCTACAGGAAAACACGTCAAAGACCATACATTGCCTGACAACCCCATCAAACCCTCCCCTAATTAGGATGTAAAATGATCCATGGAGAGCAACAGGGCAACGGGGGTAAGTTCTCTGAGACAGCACCTTGCTGACTGGGGGGACTCCACATAAGGTCATGTTACACCGAGGTTGGAGTGCCCACACCGGCTTCAGCTCTGCATAGAGGCAGTAGTAGACGTTTAGACTGAAAGAGGTACTCAAGCATGACAGAGCAGCATTAAGCTGCAGTATGAGATGTCCTCAGAAAGGGAAAGTTTGGTTGTGCATGGAATCTCTTAATGTATGACACAGGCTAAGTCTTAGTACAGGGCATCCACAACGATTACCTGTGAATATAAATCACATATGCCTTAGTCCGAAATAATTACAGAGAAGTCATAAAGACATTCAAAGTCTTGACATCTCTGGGTAGAGTTTTAGTCTGGGTCCAAATGTAAGATTCAGTCTCAACTACCACAATTTGTGAATTGAGGTTTATGGCATAAATAATGGTTATTACTGTTGCAACCATGCAGTGTTAATTTTGACAGCAAATTTTGATTTAGTTTTAGTCATAGTCTTTTGACTAAAATGCCATTTAGTTTTAGTCATATGAATTGTTTTTAGTTTTAGTCTAATTTTAGTCGACTAAATCTACAGTAAATTTAGTCAGCTAAAATCGAATGGGTTTAGTTACAGTGCATTTATTAAGCATTTCTCAAAAATTTCCAAACTCATTATATAGGTCTGTTAAGGTTTTATCATGACAGACACCGATTTAACTGCGGTGACACACAACATGCGCCTTTATGTTAAAATTAAATAAAACCACTTGTTTTTATTGAAATACCAATGGTTATATAGGCTAATTATGCATTCTTTAGGGATGCAACGATTAACCGTGAGCCGGTTGAAAATCGATTTAAATGTGATGATTCAAATCAGTTGAGATGCTAAACAAATCGCGATTCAATTAGGGGTATGAGTTTATATGAATGTATGTCTGAGGGGAACTTACTGTCTTTCGATGGTATTTTTTCTTTTCCTCTTGCCTCTGTATAATGCATATCAGTGCTCCAGACTCATTCTTCCCACTGGTCGCTCTTTTGCAACTAACTTTCTCAGCTGGTTGCACGAGCACATGATTTGGGCGTAATATTTTTTTATTTTTTGCGCTACAACATGGGATTATTCAATGCATGCTGGTGAACTTTTATCATAGTTTATAGTTATATGGAAACGAAAGTTGTTAACATTCAACCTGTTCTTTATCATCAGTAGTATTATTTGTGATTTAAATTTTGTGAATGGGAGTTTCTCTTTTGCTGTGTTAAGCTGTGGGCTTCGGATGCCTTCACTTTCGAATTTGCGATCTTGTTGTCACTGTTTTGCTTACATACATCTACACACCTTTCATTTTTTAAGACTAAAACAAAAGATGGATTCATTGTTATTCTTAATTAAAAAGCACAACAACAATAAATCAGTAAGATACAATGACAAATTAGCTTACAAAATGTTTATTAACAAAAACTAATAAGATGAGGCATGGCATACACCACATGCTGTATTATATACCGACTAAGAAATTACAGAACGTTTAGCAAACACCGAGGAATCAAATAAATAAATAAATAAATAAAAGAGAGCCTCCATAGCTTAAGGTAAACAGCAAATATACATTTTTTCAATTTATTTTATTTGTGTTATTTATTTGATTTGGGGCTTGTTGTAAAATTTCAATTTAGTTTTGTTATTTACAATTACATTATATTTAAATTTTGTCATTTAGCAGACACTTTTATCCAAAGCGACTTACAAATGAGGACAATAGAAGCAATCAAAACCAACAAAAGAGCAATAATATGCAAGTGTTATATTAGTATATTATTATAGTTATATTTCAATTTCACAAAGAAATGTGAAGCATTTTGTCCAAGCAATAATAAAAGGACACATTTAATTTATAATTTGTCTTAAATCTCATCTTGTAAAAATTAAAATCGTGAATCGAATCGTGAAATCAAAATCATGAATCGAATCGAATCGTGACTTGAGTGAATCGTTACATCCCTACTATAAATACATTTAGATTAATCTTTAGGGCTACTAAAGTGATTCAGTCAAGAGCAGTGAGTGATTTTCTGTCTTTCTTTTGTTGCTTGATTAACATCAATGACTCTTATAACTAAATTAGGCTGCTATCCCTTTAAAACCGAATGCACAGCTGCAATCGATGCAATGTACTGATACACGTTCTCCCTGCGGTTTACGTTCACTTAAGACGTAATCAACTGTTTACGTGAATACTCGTCAAAACAGACAATTCAAAATAATTTTTGTGTGTGTAATTCTCAGTTCATGCGACGCGAAAGAGTACTCGCGCGCTGTAAGACGCGCTTTCTATGTGTGTATACGAGTCTGCGCTCCGAAAACCCGACTGAATTGAGTTCTCTCTTGCGTCGTCAGATTTATCTATATGTCTGACCTTCTCTTACTCCCACATATTGACATTTTTCAACGTTTTATGAGACGTGCAGCAAGTATATGTTAGCTTATGTTCATATGTACTATGCATCTAACCTCCTAACCACGCAGCAGATTCATTCTGAATGAATCTTTTCCCAAATCGTCCCTCCCTAACATTTTAATCTCGTTTTTATTCGTTGCCGAAAATGTCAATAGATTTACGCCAGTTTTTGTCATTCAAAAAGAGTTTGTTCATTATCGTCTCGTTGTCGTCAGAATCGTGACTTGAGTGAATCGTTACATCCCTACTATAAATACATTTAGATTAATCTTTAGGGCTACTAAAGTGATTCAGTCAAGAGCAGTGAGTGATTTTCTGTCTTTCTTTTGTTGCTTGATTAACATCAATGACTCTTATAACTAAATTAGGCTGCTATCCCTTTAAAACCGAATGCACAGCTGCAATCGATGCAATGTACTGATACACGTTCTCCCTGCGGTTTACGTTCACTTAAGACGTAATCAACTGTTTACGTGAATACTCGTCAAAACAGACAATTCAAAATAATTTTTTTGTGTGTAATTCTCAGTTCATGCGACGCGAAAGAGTACTCGCGCGCTGTAAGACGCGCTTTCTATGTGTGTATACGAGTCTGCGCTCCGAAAACCCGACTGAATTGAGTTCTCTCTTGCGTCGTCAGATTTATCTATATGTCTGACCTTCTCTTACTCCCACATATTGACATTTTTCAACGTTTTATGAGACGTGCAGCAAGTATATGTTAGCTTATGTTCATATGTACTATGCATCTAACCTCCTAACCA
The DNA here is from genome assembly GCF_001515645.1 of Sinocyclocheilus grahami. Taxonomy (NCBI): domain Eukaryota; kingdom Metazoa; phylum Chordata; class Actinopteri; order Cypriniformes; family Cyprinidae; genus Sinocyclocheilus; species Sinocyclocheilus grahami. The sequence goes on from NW_015505594.1 coordinate 162,838, forward strand.
CGCAGCAGATTCATTCTGAATGAATCTTTTCCCAAATCGTCCCTCCCTAACATTTTAATCTCGTTTTTATTCGTTGCCGAAAATGTCAATAGATTTACGCCAGTTTTTGTCATTCAAAAAGAGTTTGTTCATTATTGTCTCGTTGTCGTCAGTGAAAAAATTTCTTAACATTAAACAATGTCTTGAAATGAACAACGGTTGCAACTAATTATTATAAATAACAATAATAATACAATTAAAATAATTATTACTATTACTATAAACAGTAGTAGTAGCATTATTAAAGCTGAACTGTCACAAAAAAATTTTAAATATGACCCATCATCATGTTGTACTTACTGAACTGTCTGTCACTTTAAACAGTGAGAGTAAGGCCCAATTCCAATTCTATTTTATACCCCTCTGCCTAACCCTTCCCCTTGTCCCTTGAAACAGAGTGTCAAGGGGTAGGGGTGAAAATATTCCCCTAAGAATTGGGACACCACTACTATGCCGTCACACGTCATCATACGTCGTCTAGCTCCTACAATACACACACCTATACTGGTGTGCTGGTGTACATTAGAGTCTTTAATTACCATTCTATATTAATGCGTTGCTTACTGACACACACACATATATATATATATATATCTGTGTGTGTGTGTGTGTCAGTAAGCAATGCATTAATATAGAATGGTAATTATATATATCTCACACATCCAGGAGAAAAGAAACTTGTCAACGCTGCCCCACGACTTTTATTAAAGGGGTCATATGATGCGATTTCAAGTTTTACAAGCTGATTGTGCATAGATAAGATCCCTGAAATTGCAGGCGTTCTGTGCGTGTGTGCACATTCTGTTATACCAAATACACAAAATAATGATATTTAAAAAAGCATCATATGACCCCTTTAATAACAGTTTAAATATTGAATCGCTACATTATATTTTCCAGCAACGAGAGGATATAATCTCTGTTTTTGAAGTAAAATCACTCTAAAAAGAGAAATGCACAGACGCGCATACACGCAACTTTCATCTCTCTCTCTCGAATTGGCGATATTTGAGAAAAGGGTTTAAAGATTTATAATTATTGGGGGGACTAGCCCCCCTCAATGTCTATGGTGGTTAGTGCCCTGATCAGACATGAAAATATGTTGTGGCACTATCGTGTAGTCTGTGATGATATGACGTTAGTTAGCAAATATTGGCGATTTTTTGCAAACATTTCTTTGAGTAACATGACTTGAATTCAACATAAAACAAATGATTACTTTTCGTTAAAATCTTTATTAATGCCAAAAATTCTTACATTTATGTGTCTTTTTGTTCGCTCAGGCAGCCATGTTGCCGCTGAAGCCGGTTTACGCTGAGATAATTCATACCCCTTTGTTTGAAGAGTGGTCCCGAAAAATCTTCATTTGAAGGGCTATTTGGCCCTTCCCCTATCCCTATCCCTCCAACCAAAAGAGAATCGAGACACCCCTACCCCTTCACGTGAATGCGCAAAATGGAGGGTTAGGGGAAAGGGGAAGAGCTAAGGGGTAGAATTGGGATTGGGCCTAAGACTATCATTCTTACCAATTAAATGAATGCAATGTAGTATGTTGCAGTTCTTTGTAAAGTTACCAGCCACCATTTCATTTCCCTGCCAAAACCAATTTTATTCACATCTGGCGTTTAAAGAGTGTTAATTTTCTACCCTGGCTTCAGTTATTTTGCAGTGTGGACACTAAAAGTCAGTTGACAAAATGACCACAAGTGTCACTGATCTGTCTATTTAGCAATTGAATATTCACAGCTGCATCAAAGCTGCTAAGAGTCATGCTTAATTCCCCCCCCCCCCCCCCCAGCCAAAATCGAAATAAAAAAATAAAATGAGCTTAAAACAGCCACAGGCCTAAAGTTTAAGCATATGTTTGAATGTTTATCATAATTAAACATTCTCTCTTCTATCATAATTAAACAGGGCTTTCATGTTGCGCGTGCTGAAGCTCCTCCGCGTGGGCGCGATCTCGCTTCTGAATTGCGAATAGCAAAAATGCATCATAGACAAATGTTTGAAAAACAGCTGACGACTCTGGTGAGATAGAATTTGCAAGATAATGTATATATAGCAATAATAAATGTATGTGTGTTTTCTTAATTTCTCCAGTACTGGAACCGTTAACGTCAGAGCTTATCGATACTCCGGTCTTTCATAATTTAGCCCCGGGACCGATTAAATACCGGGTTTCAGTACCCATCCCTACTATGAGTGCTATTGACATGTTTCCTGCAAGAAAATACAATTGCCGGCTAACAGGAAAGTAATCAGCTAAATTGGTTGGCAGACACAGCACAAATATGGTATCATCGAGGCTCAGGCTCATCAACCAATGGCTTAAAATATATAGAACTATATACATAAAATGCCTTTTGAAAAAGTTTCTTAGACATGTAAATTTTAAAAAAAGAAGGGAAAAAAAACACCATTCAAATGTTTTGGTTCAGTAAGATATTTTAGTGTTTCCCTTGCCATTATATTAGGGGGGCGGCCCGGCCCTCCAAAGGCACCCCCCGCCCCCCTTGAAGGTCAAGTTAATTTTATTTTCTCTATAGCGCCAGATCACAACAGTAGTCATTTAAAGTTACCTTTCCTATAGAACAGGTCTTACCTTGTTCTTTTATTAACCAAACTAAATAGATTTATGTCATTTATCTTATTTACACGACTGCATGTCATTTCTGTCTCTACGTTACATGGTCGCGCTCTCTGCATCGCGCACAGCGGAGTTCCACCCCGATGTGCACACACAAGTGAACACACTCCCACTCCCACTAGTATTTGTAAATATTAAGCCGCAAAACAACTATTTAAATATGAATTCTGCGTGTCTATGTGTTAATGAATGGCGCAGAAGTTCGGAGCAAACCCCTCCCTTCCATAAGCCTACTCTGGTCAGATTGGTCAGCTGGCCAAGCCTGTTGTGATTGGCACAGAGAGGAGTCCTTGAGCAAGTTATGCAGAGTGCACACTGCACGATTTTCAAACTCGTCGGATCGGCGTTGTTTTCACACTGCTTGACTCTCTGGGGTAGCATTCAGTTGCTGCTGTGTTCACATTGCACGATGGATCGGCGACAGGGGGTTTCACACTGCATGACTTCACAATAGGAAGAATCGCCGACAGCTCTGTCTGGTCCGCAAACTACGTTTCACAACAAAAAAACACGCGAGAAGTAATAAGGAAATAACACGAGAACCCGCGTGCGTCAGACCGGAGTTCTCCAGCAAGACTGTAATTATTAAAACAAAATATATATATTTAGCCCGCAAATTGTCTGAGCTGATTTCCAGCTACAAGGAGAAAAAGAAAAACAGATTATGCAGGAGGGAGATGCAGGGAACAGGGATTGGGTGTTCTGCAAAGAGAGTTAAGTAAATAATTTTCAGTAACTGTTATTGCTGGTGTTGTGGCTGGTCAAGCAAATGTTTGTGCTTGTTTCGGTATGATATAATTGTTCATATATCTATTAAAATACTGATATTCTGGTCTATAACTCCTCCCCGAACTTCCCTCTGCCCTGTATCTTGGTCTCTCATTGGCTGTAGGTCATCGCCGATGTGTTTTTCAGTCAGAACTCATTTACACAGTGTGATTGTGAATCGCCGACAGCTCCAGATATTTAGCATGCCAAATATTTCACGGGCGTCGGCGACGTGTCGGCGATTCCCTCAGATCGTGTCTTTGATAATTCACACTGCATGATTGTCACTCGCGTGAACGAGCACCGATTTGCCTCCGATGTCGGGCATTTGTCGGCGATTTCGCAAAACCTGTCAGCGAGTGAAAAATCGGGTTAATATCGTGCAGTGTGAACTCGGCATTAGTGAGCGCTACCATTGACAAAGCACCTTTACATAAAACAATAATATAGTGCTCCAATCCGTACTTATAATGACATAAAATACAAAAACATTTATGCAAGCAAATCACGCCCACAGCTAAAGTTTAGCTGCTAAACTGTGAACACTTAAAACAATAATGGTGGATACGTTAGCCGAGTGCTAACGTGATAACTGATGAAATAATACAGTTTGTAAACCAAAATATGTCTACTGTAATGTTTGAAGCTCGACAGACTAAAGACGCTCCGTGTCTTAACTTTTAATCAGAACGCAGAGCAGCTGTATCACAGGCGCAGCAGCCTAACTAACTAACTCGTCTCTCCCGCATTAACCCTATAACTCCCGGTGCAGCAAAATAAACAGCAATTTCACAATGATTATAAAGTCTGTACGCTACACTACATTCTTTATTATTAAACGAAGTAACTAGAACAACGTCAGTCTACATTAATAGACACATTCTTAGGAAATAGTAGGTTCACAGCGAATTATCAGAACTACTTCAGTAAGACAGTAATATCGTGCTTTACCTGGAAACCTAAAGCTGCACTAGGTATACATCACATATTAGCACAAAAACTTGATATTTTGAGCACTCAATTGAAAATGTACACATAACGTATCAATCGTACTTACAGGTTGTGGTTCGGAGAGCTTGTTAGTCCAAATAAAGAAGATTAGGAGCCAACGAAGATAAAAGCCAAGATTAGAGAAGCAGTCCTTGGTAAAATGACATGCACACAACAAAAGGTTTGAATTGTATTTCTGTGGTATCCTTGAACACAGCGTCTTCTCAACATGATGTAAACACACTAACTAGCGGAAGTGTTTGTGGGCAGGTCAGACTCGCGGGCAGGCGGGGGTATCCTTGAACACAGCGTCTTCTCAACGTGATGTAAACACACTAACTAGCAGAAGTGTTTGTGGGCAGGTCAGACTGTTCGTATTTCGTGGGCTGGCGGGGATTATGCAAATGTGTTACCCAGTGACGTATACCGGTAACAGGCAAAAGATTCGAAAATATGACGACTCGTTAAGGCGATTCAGAAGTGACTCTCTCTTTTGAGAGACAATACATTTAAATCATAAATATATGATTTATTTATAATGCACTGTTTTTATTAACAACTTTGCAGATTGTTTTCATTTAAGGATAGCTACGTTATTAAACTGCAAAAGAGATATTTTTCAAAAACCCATATGACCTGCTCTTTAACGTCTGCCGTTAAAAGGCGGAAGGCAGTGACAGCGCTCGGGAGATTTTTCAGCATCTAAGAGGACCAAATCGGAGGTCTGGTCGTATTTTGGCTTTTACAAGAGTCCTGAAGGCAATTTAATCGAGGACGGTCACCCTGTCTGCAGATCTTGCAAGAAGAAAGTAGCTGCAAAAGGGGGAAACGCATCAAATTTGCTCAGTCATCTTCGTGACCACCACCCAGTTATATAGCGAATGCAAGGTAACTTTTACCTCAGTACCAAAACTAACTGGGCAAATAATTGGACAAATATTGATGAGAGATTAAATATTTCGTTATCTCACTTGTAATTATCGCAAAGCTTCCGCGAAGAAAAGTTTGCAGCAAGTGGCTTTGAGCCAAGACGAACGAACATTCAAACTATAAGGTTGACATTTAAGGGATAATATATTGTATATTCATAGTTAACTTATTACACAGATTTTTTTTGTTTACCTATAATAATAATATATAAATACGGGGATATAAAATACTGAATTGAGATGAATGTTTTGAAATCTTACCGGTTAATAAATCCATTATGAACCGTGTACAAAACAACCGTCAGGGCAATATGATCACTACAGCAAAATTATAGTAGCATTAATATTAAATTCCTCTGATTTAATTTTCAATACAATTAAAAACTGAGACGCAAGATGGCAAGCTGCATTTGAATGAAACGAGCGAGCGCGTCCGAGCCTCTGCGGTGATACAAGAGACATGGATGTGTGCTGTTATAATGCATTGCTATTGACAACAGTCATTATAAGGAAGGAAATGCAGCAGAACAGAATCAAGTATTCCAGTAGTATAGTCACCTGACCCATCAACTTATTTTGTTCATTTAAAATGTGTGTGTATATATATACAGTATATATATATATTTATTTATATATATGTGTTTTTTTTTTTTATTATTTTTTTTTTTATTATTATTATTATTAGGGCTTCATGTTAATGTTAATTTAATGTTTATGTTAAAAAAAAGTGCATACAGCTGCTAATTGTTTGTTGATTTTCAAATATAAAACTTATTGAAATGTTTTCAGAGTGTGTATCAGGTCTTTTTGAAAATTTTAATCTCATTTTAACAAAACCGTGATAACTTTGGTCACTATAATCGTGATATGAAATTTTCATACCATTACATCCCTAGTTGAGTGTATGTGCTTCTTTTTTTTCTTTTTTTTACGACCGCCTAAAATGAAATGATAACGCGAGGCAAGTGTGCGGCAAGCGGAATTCATTGAGGGATTTGACAGTGCGATTCATAGATGAAGTATTTCAAATATAGGCTATTATATATGATACACGCACGCACAGAGATTTTTTTTTTTCTTTTGGGGGTTTCTTGCTTTTAGACTAGTCGACTAGTCGGATACAAAACTTTAGTTTAAACGACAGTCAAATTAGTCGCGCACATCCCTAATTGCATTACTATTGTTCAGTAGAATGTACGTAATAGGCTACTACTACTATTAAAATTATTAAAACCTTATTTTTAAGGAATAATCATACAATATTTCTTCAATGTTTTAATTGTAATATTAAATCCCCTTTATTTTCCAAAAATAACATGTTTAATTTTCATTAATTAAAAGATAAATTAAATGACTGTTTTATGCCTTAAAAATGTAAATACACAACACAGAATTTCTGAGGGAAAAAATCATTAGGCTACTGTAAGAATAAATGAAACTTGTTTAAGCAGCACAAAGGTTTTCTACATTGATAATAATAATAAATGGACCACATCAGTGTATAAGAATGACTTCTGACGGATCATTTGACACTGAAAACTGGAGTAACGGCTGATGTAAATTCAGCTTTGTCATCACAGACATTTAAAAATATATTATAATAAAAAAAGTTATTTGAAATTGCAATAATATTTCTTAATATTACTGTTTTTTACTGTAATTTTGATCAAATAAATGCCTATGTGAGCATAGTGTATAGTAGGGGGAAAAAATTAGTTCCTGAGATTTTACAAAATTCCTTCGCTTTTCTAGTATTACTGAACAACCTATATGTGTGAAGTGAAATTTTACAAAAATACAATAATAATGAGAAATAGCATCATGTCCTATAAGACTTCTCTTCAATCATATATTAACTTGACCCAGTAACCTTACTGAACATTCCTGAAAATGTTTTTGATACAGTACCTAAGACATGATTTGTAAATATTATGATAATCGTGTTATACTGAAGCCTGCAACTTATAATGTACAAACTAGGGCTGCACGATATTGGAAAAAACTCACATTGCGATATTTTGTTTTGCTGCGATAAATATTGCGATATGGAGAAGGGAAAAAAAATAATAAATTCACCAGATGACTTGAATAGCTATTTGGAAAAAAAAAAAAATCAATGATTGGGGTGATTTTGTGGGCGAGTAAATCAGCATAGGAAATAAATTTCAAGCATAGATAAATATGACAGAACAAAGATACAAATGAAATAAGCAGTGCTTTATATTTTCAGGTAAGTCTAACAGTATTCAGGTAAAGATATTAAATAATCAAATGTAAAATTTATCTTTGAAGTGTTACAAGTTCTTGGTGCATAAAGAAGATCTGTAAAGTTGCAAAGACTAAAGTCTCAAATCCAAAGAGATATTCTTTATAAAAGTTAAGAGTCAACCACGCCTACCTAAAACGGCTCGTTCTAACCCCCACATGTCTACATCACGATGTGGGAAGATTTGCATAACGCCACTCAAATGTTCACGCAAAGAAAGAAGGCGTAACTTATTCTCGCTGTATTATTGTTGCTGCCGCCATGTCGTGAAGACGCTGTGTTAGGGCTGGGCGATATAGCAAAAAAATTTAGCAACGATATAATGTTTCATATCGTTCTGTATCGATAATTATTGACATTTTTGTAACCTTTTTTAAAACAATGTTTAAATTTAACCACTGTATTTATAATTAACACAATTTATTGAGACAAACAACAAATATTTTTTGTTTTAACAATCAAACACAATAAAAATGAAACACATCTCATTTCTAATGTTTTATATGCAGATTAAATAGGTCTTTACTGTATAGGTCTAATTGTCTCCCGAGGCCACAGGAGTGCGCAATGAGCAAAATAATGCAACGCGTTTAGCAAGTAACTCTATAAAACGTGCATTAGTCTAAATTAACTCATAAAAATCAATTATAATTTCGTAAATTGCATAAACAATTATGAACAAAACAGCATCATGTATTTATGCATTGCTTAATCCAAAGAGCCGAAGCGCCCATCACACAGACTGCATTTAAAAACATATGAGACGCGCTGAAAAGGAATAAACCTCCACAAATTCATGATGTGTTTTCTAAAAGTTTCAACTGTTTTAACTTTGCATGGCTCTCTATACATCTCTTGTGTGAGACGCGAGTGCAGCAGTCATATTTGTCCATCTAAAAATGTGCTGAATATGCGTTCTGTGTGAATGTCTTGGTTTCGGTTTTAACCCATTCAAGATGTTCTCCGCATTGAGTCGAGTCGAATCGAATCGAATCGTGAAATCAAAATCGTGAATTCAATCGAATCGTGAGTTAAGCGAATCGTTACATCCCTAATAGAAACTGCAATTTTGGTTAAGATGTAAAGTTGTAAAGATGTATTTGCACAGCAGAAGAATTAGGAAAAAATGTAGATCAAGAATCGTTTTGGAATTGGATCGTGACCCCCAGAATCGGAATTGGATCGGATCGTGAAGTGCCTAAAGATTCTCACCCCTAGTTAACACATGACAGACATAAACTATGCAAAACAATACTATTACAAGTTGGATTAAAGATTAGCTTAAATTGAACCAGAGTTAACAGCATCCAAAATGGCATTACACAATTCAGCCAAACAGCTGTTCTGGGGGAAATGCAGATGGCCTGCTAGCTCATTTACCACCTCAGGAGGTAATAAATGATTTGAAATCTCGGCGTGAACTACTGCTTAAGTCTAAGCCATGAAAAAAGGCAATACCAGTCAAAGACATTTAATGTGCTGATTTACTGTGAATCGATGTAAGAAGCTCATCAAACAGTATCTTTAAATCCTCTGAGTATTAAGGACTGCGAATGTCTGATGCATTTTTCATTGATTTGGAAGATCATTTAGTTAAACTATAAGAACTGCTCCAGGCATACAATTAACCCCTCTTTTAGTTCACAGTAACATCACTTTTAGCATGTCTACATTAAGAATAAAACTGCGTAAAACATGCTGCCCAATTTTTTAACAACGCAAATTGTAATCTAGCATATATTGTAAATCTAGCATGTAATGTACATTAACCAAAATGCAAAGTAAGCTATGCCAACTTAATACTAAAACAACTAAACTAGAACATAATAGCAGCTTACTTTCACCATTCTGTGCAAGCTTTGTTTATTCTACTTTAATACTCAATTACCCAAACCATTAACAGCTTTCCCCTTGAGCACTATAACACCATAAGAGAAACACTAAGCCAGTTAATTAATTAATACTTGATTTGAATGTGGATGAAATCCTGTTACGAACCATGTCTTAGTGCACTTCCATCTAATTCCACAATTCCCCCCTATTTTAGTTCTCAAATCTGTCTGAAGCTCGCCTTTATTTCTTCTCCACTTAATATTCTTGAACACTTTCTTAGCTTCAACACGAAACGGGCTGCACTCATTTCACTGGATTTGCATGTCTGCTCCAGAACAGTGTGAGTGGAGATAAATCAAAACTCCCAGTGGCTGCCTCTGTCAGGCTTCACTCATTTGACAGCATGAGCTTCAGCTCAGGGCCCAGAGTGGTATAACAAGGCAGGAACTTAAAGTGGCCACACTCACCAATCCAAAGTCTGCAACAACAATAATCACAGGTAAAAAACAAGAGAACAATGAATCATGGCAGGTCAATATCACAGAGTCTCAAGAAGCATTTTCAAATAAGTCAATAACCAAGAAGTGAGAGCTTTTTGGTTGCAGATCTGAGCTGGTAAGCCTCCCCACTGTAAAAATATACTGCATGCAGCTTTGGACAAGAAAATATGATTATTTTAGGTGTGACCCTGAATAGTCGAAGATTCGATGCTTCGAAAGGAGCAGCCTGATTCGACTGCTAATCTCAGTCGAATATTCGCGGGGATCATGATCATGCCATTTTGGCTATATAGGGGTGCTCAAATGTCTGATTTCACATAGAACTACTGTGTGTACAGGTTTTCTCCCAATAAGTAAATATACAGCCTATTAAAATAATGCTGTAAATAAGAATCTGAAAAGAAAGAAGCTTCAAATAAATTTTAACGTGCGTGAATAAATCCAAGCACCCCTATAGATTTAAGATTCACTTTCCATAATCCGTGACCTACAGAGGAGCATCTTGGCGGCAGTAGTGTTAATTTTGTCAGCTATTTTCATTTTAGTCTTCGTCCCGGGCTAAAATGTCCTTGTTAGTTTTTATCATATTTAGTCAACCTTATCCTATTTAGTTTTAGTCGAAGAAAACATTGACATTTTAGCAATAAGATTACCATTATTTAACCGTACAGCAGAATTAATTTTGGCAACCATTTTTTATTTAGTCTTCGTCTTACGCAAATGTACATTTTAGTTATCATATTTAGAAAAACTTGTCCTGTTTTTGTTTACTAAATGAAATGTATGAGCATTTTAGTCAGGTTTTTTCCAGGCATACAATTAACCCCTCTTTTAGTTCACAGTAACATCACTTTTAGCATGTCTACATTAAGAATAAAACTGCGTAAAACATGCTGCCCAATTTTTTAACAACGCAAATTGTAATCTAGCATATATTGTAAATCTAGCATGTAATGTACATTAACCAAAATGCAAAGTAAGCTATGCCAACTTAATACTAAAACAACTAAACTAGAACATAATAGCAGCTTACTTTCACCATTCTGTGCAAGCTTTGTTTATTCTACTTTAATACTCAATTACCCAAACCATTAACAGCTTTCCCCTTGAGCACTATAACACCATAAGAGAAACACTAAGCCAGTTAATTAATTAATACTTGATTTGAATGTGGATGAAATCCTGTTACGAACCATGTCTTAGTGCACTTCCATCTAATTCCACAATTCCCCCCTATTTTAGTTCTCAAATCTGTCTGAAGCTCGCCTTTATTTCTTCTCCACTTAATATTCTTGAACACTTTCTTAGCTTCAACACGAAACGGGCTGCACTCATTTCACTGGATTTGCATGTCTGCTCCAGAACAGTGTGAGTGGAGATAAATCAAAACTCCCAGTGGCTGCCTCTGTCAGGCTTCACTCATTTGACAGCATGAGCTTCAGCTCAGGGCCCAGAGTGGTATAACAAGGCAGGAACTTAAAGTGGCCACACTCACCAATCCAAAGTCTGCAACAACAATAATCACAGGTAAAAAACAAGAGAACAATGAATCATGGCAGGTCAATATCACAGAGTCTCAAGAAGCATTTTCAAATAAGTCAATAACCAAGAAGTGAGAGCTTTTTGGTTGCAGATCTGAGCTGGTAAGCCTCCCCACTGTAAAAATATACTGCATGCAGCTTTGGACAAGAAAATATGATTATTTTAGGTGTGACCCTGAATAGTCGAAGATTCGATGCTTCGAAAGGAGCAGCCTGATTCGACTGCTAATCTCAGTCGAATATTCGCGGGGATCATGATCATGCCATTTTGGCTATATAGGGGTGCTCAAATGTCTGATTTCACATAGAACTACTGTGTGTACAGGTTTTCTCCCAATAAGTAAATATACAGCCTATTAAAATAATGCTGTAAATAAGAATCTGAAAAGAAAGAAGCTTCAAATAAATTTTAACGTGCGTGAATAAATCCAAGCACCCCTATAGATTTAAGATTCACTTTCCATAATCCGTGACCTACAGAGGAGCATCTTGGCGGCAGTAGTGTTAATTTTGTCAGCTATTTTCATTTTAGTCTTCGTCCCGGGCTAAAATGTCCTTGTTAGTTTTTATCATATTTAGTCAACCTTATCCTATTTAGTTTTAGTCGAAGAAAACATTGACATTTTAGCAATAAGATTACTATTATTTAACCGTACAGCAGAATTAATTTTGGCAACCATTTTTTATTTAGTCTTCGTCTTACGCAAATGTACATTTTAGTTATCATATTTAGAAAAACTTGTCCTGTTTTTGTTTACTAAATGAAATGTATGAGCATTTTAGTCAGGTTTTTTTAGTCAATTAAATATATGTCACATTTTCATCATTCTGTATAATGGTTAAACTGATAAAAATGATTTTTTTCTTAAAATTATAATCGTAATGATTGTTGTTATTTGAGAAATTTACTTTTGCATTTCAGGTATTTGCATATTCTTCAGTAAGCACAAATCAATATAATGTGGACACATACATGGTGTAGTTTACCTCATCTAGTGTACTGATTTATTATAGGCTTTTTATTATATAAATCAACACCAAAGACTTATGCAATCTCTCGGTCTACATTATGAAAACAGCTAAAACAAACGAAAAATATTATAACAGTTAATTCCATAATTGCAATTGTCTATTTCTCTATTAAAACAACAGCGATTGAGTAAGTGTATTTATTCAGCGATCACAATCGCAAACAATATAGTGAGATCTCATGACAGAACACTGACCGGCTGAATGACGCTTTCATTTAGATTGCTAAACTCCAGCGTGTTTGTTTTTCAGATCAGCTGCAGCGGCGCTTCCGCAATGAGGAGCGAGCGTGTGCGCATGGTTGCCAGATTACTTAAAATAAGCAAAACACACCGGGCAGAAAATTTATGAATTTAACAGCGAAGCTCTGATTCGGGGATTAGAACTCTTCATAGCTGGCAACCGCACTCATGAGAGCTCACGTAGTAGCTTGTACAGCAGTCCGCAATAACATTTTCTCTTTTTTGGGGGGTAAAGTTTTTATCTTTTTCAATACATTTTAGTCTCGTCTTATTTCGTCAACGAAATTGCATGTTGATTTAGTCTTCGTTATCGTCTATTGACCTTATTGTCGTCTCGTCTTCGTCTCGTCTTAGTCATGGAAAAAAAGCTTGTCTAGTGCTGGGTGGTATGACCAAAAATTTATATCACAGTATATTTCAAAATTATATATATATTATGGTTTCACGGTACATGACGGTGTATTTTTTTTTTCATGCATGACCAGGTGTTAACCATATTTTCTACTGATTGCGAGAGGAAATACTGCCGTATATATTGACTTAGAATGCTCTATTTTACTGTAATGATGAGTGAATATTGTCAAAAAATACCACACTAAATAGTGACTAAACACGACCCCTTTTAATACGTTAACCAGGAGTCACTCTCATTTATAATCACGGCATCGTCTGATAAAATTAGGGATGCACCGGTTGACCAGCCTTAAATCGGAACCAGACGGTTTTTGCCTACAATGCGCGATTGGCAACCGGCCGCTTTTTTTTTTTTTTTCATCCGATTTTTCCGGAAGTGTGCACAGAGGCGCCAGCAGAAAAAATACCACGCAGAGCAAGCTCACTGTTGGCGATGCACGATGAGATATTGGAAGAAAAATCTGAAGTGATTAAGGATACGAGCAGCCGTACAGCACTGGAAATGCAAAGCTACCTGTCTGAGGCATAGAACAGACGTTGGTGTACTGGCGCACAAATAAGAGCCGCTTTCCTGCACTTGCTGAAGTTGCACGAGTGTACCTGTCCGCACCCTGCACAAGCGTAGACAGTGAACGTTTGTTCAGCTCAGCTTCTCACGTGTTGGATGAGAAACGAAACTGACTAACTTGTGACAAAGCTGAAATGCTTATTTTTATAAAGAAGACCTCGCATGCACTTTTGAAAAGCCAGAAGTAAACGTCAGTTCTGTAGACTATAGGATTAAGGGATGCACCGATATGAAAATTTTGGATTTTGGCCTTTGATTATGTGATCATAATAAGTGATTATGGCCGTTGAGCTGCGCGTGCTGAAGCTGAAGAGCTGAATGAACATGGTAAACTGAAGCGTTTTGCTGGCAGCTTATTTAACTCAAGGAAATGCATCCTGAGATTAATATTAATACAACATAAACATAATATTACAACTTATATATGTACAAAATGATGCAGTTATTGCATGCTATAGTCAGAATGTGTGATCCTGTTGTGGATGCGCTCTTCCCATAACAACGCGCTGAAACACAGCAACTAAACCCAAAGAATGCACAACGTTTTATTATAATAATGTTCTCATTAGAATGTTATATACACAACATTCCCAATCATAGTTATTAATGTTGTGCACTGCTGTTTGAGCTGCGTGCGCTGAGCTAAAGATGATCACCGGTAAACTGAAGCGCTCTTTTAACTTAACCAAACGCATTCTATATGAGATAAATCAGATATACATCAAATAAACACAATATTACAATGTACAATTGCACAAAAGGCTGCAAACGAACAGCGCGCATCTGAAGTGTCTCTGAAGGAAATAATGCATTATTTATCGGCTTTAAGATATCGGCCAAATTTTCTTATCAGGCCGATACCGATAACAGAAAAAATGAGCCGATATGGGCCGATACCGATATGGTGGCCGATATATCGTGCATCCCTAGTTTGGATTGTTTTGTTTGGATTATGGAACTATGCAGTTGTTGCCTTTAAAATTACATGGTTACAGACAGTTAATGTTTTCATTTAAGGCCAGTTTATAGTTTCAACCCAATTTAAAAACAAAAGCTAAATGCTTTTGTCAGTAGGCCTACCTATGTTTGTATTGAATGCAACCTACTTACTGCGCAGTTACTGCTGTTAATTTCAGATGGTTACAGTTGTTGTTTTCAATAGCCAAAACCCAGTTTAGCCTGTTAAATACCAAATAAACATCTTTTTTATGTGTACTTTTATTCTTTTTTGTTTGTTGCTTGATGATAATTAAAAAAAAATCGGAAATCGGAATCGGCCAGTTTGCTTGTAAAAAAATCGGCATCGGAATTGGCCATGAAAAATCATGATCGTGCATCACTAGATAAAATCAACATGCATCTACACTAAAGAGCGGCTATGCGGTTGTTTTGGCTGTATTACTTTTTTGTCTCATGCAGCGCACTGCCTGCGTCTGAGTAACAAACTAAAAAAAACAACAAACAAAAAAAGTGCATGTGATATTAACAGACGAACTACGCTCATATTTATAATTCCAAACAATCAGTAAGCGACAGGTGCTAGGAAACGCTGTTTTGTACTCATTTATTGACGAGTCGGCTGCGGTGCGGCCAACTGAATGCGCTGTTTCTCTGCCGCTCACTGCACTGCACAGAACAAATGCAGAGAAAGGTGACACTTCTCCGGGAAAGTCAGACCTCGTGTTCACGGGACAGCACTGGCGAAATCTTCCAACTTAACCATAGTTAAGGTTGATCAAAAAAAGTCGCTAGGTTTGTCAGTATGAATATTCTATGGAAAAAAGCCGCTAAAAGGGTCTGAAAGTTGCTAAATCTAGTGCTAAAGTCGTGCTCGTGTGTGTGCGAGACGCGGGAGCTGATGGCAGGGGGAGGTGGATATTTGTGGAGGTCAATGTGGATATTGTGGATGAGTTCTTCGGTGTCATCACGTTCTATAACTTCAGTTTCGGAACTTTCACGCTTAGTAACACATACAGTTGTTACCTCAACACAGTGCAACAGTGAAAAGGTACCCCTTTCAAACAGTGTCACATTCCGAACGTTGTTTAAGCGACATACATCGGTATTGCGGTATTTTAAAAATGCATATCATAGCAAAAATAAACACCGGTTTTCGGTATGAACCGGTACACCGCCCAGCACTAAGCTCGTAATAATTATAATGGGAACACTATTATAATAAAATGCTGTGAATTTGTAGAGTTTAGTTGCCGTGTTTCTGCACGTTGTTGCGTGAAGAACGCGTCCACAAAAGGAGTTCATTCAGAGCTGCACAGACACGTTCATGCATTCGGGGCATTTTGTGCGGATAGCCTCTGAGTCATAATATTAACGTTATGTTGTATAAATAATGAAGCATATTCTATATGAGATAAATGATGAGTTAAATCCCATTGATTAAAAACCTGCTGCTTCATTCTACTGGTCATCTTCAGTGCGCGCAGTTCAAAACAGAAATGCAGAACATTAATAACTACTGTCATATACATAACATTATAATGAGAGCACTATTGTAAAAAATGTTGTGAATTCTTAGGGTTTCGCTGACGTTTAATGTTAACTATCTTTTAATCAAAACATAAAACATTATTTACCCCGTTTGTATCTGCGAGGCGTCCGTTACACATTTTCCCTGTGTGTTAACGTAATCATGACTGTCGAATGTCTGACTTGACTCTTGGTAATGTATTTTGCCCTGCCCCAAAACATATGATTCGAATATCAGTCGAATATCGGCTATGAAAATCCTTAGTAAGGGACACTCCTAATTATTATTATTAGTATTGTTAGTAATAATAATAAACTGGCACACTTTTGTTACAGAATGTTTTAACACTAAATGTTTCCTTTATAATAATAATAATAACTTTTCTTATTATTATTACTATTATTATTATTGATTTGTTAAAAAACGTATTGTTAATGCAATCTGTAAAAAAGCTGGCCAGTCTTTCTGTTTACAACCTTTCTTATCCTCTATTATAATTTATTAATTGTTACCCCATAACCCCCCGTTTAATAATTGTTACCCCGTTTTTTTTCTACAAATTTGAAAAAAAAAATGTTGGGCCTAACCAAGAGCAAGAATGCAGCAGACAAGGGAGAACATCTGACTAAAAGCAAAAAAAAAAAAAAAAATGGCTGGGGGGAG
>NW_015505594.1:180116-181696 GCF_001515645.1 Sinocyclocheilus grahami
AAAAATAAAAAAAAAAAAAAAAAAAAATGGCTGGTGGTAGCTGAATTGTGATGTCTGCTATTTTGGTCAGCTGTGAGGCTGGCTGGTGTGTAGATGCTAAATCAGAGTCCATCGACAGATGAAGTTCAAATAAATCACAGCCAGAGTCCTGACATTTTCAAACATCTCAAATGACTTTTCACTTAGTTGATAATGAGATGCTTTAAATCTTTGTTTACTATTTCAGCAACATATTACTATTTTACTTTTATATTGAAATATTCCAACAGTCATCAGAAAATGTTATCAATATTATAAATATTATAGATAACTTTTTTCCAGAATACATTATTACAGATGTTACACCAGTCCATAATTTATCAAGGTCCTAGATTAAAAGCCCTTGATTCTACAATACTTCAAGCGGTTTTAAAAACTAGCATGCCCAATGTAAACATGTGCGAACATGCAACTGCAATCTGTTATTGTGTTATTCAACAAAACCCAGAAAAAAATCCTACCGGTACTAAGACATCAAAGTGGGCAATCTCAAATGTGAATGAAATGTGAGGTCTCTTAACATCTTACTTTAGATTTATATCAACGTTTCCATGAAAAGCTCCATCACAAATGACAGCAAAGATAATCTTAAATGACACCTCCAACCTCAGTTCCATCAGAAAACGTGACTACTATAAAAGACAGTTCACTCAACGGCTATCTTGGTAAAATGCACCAGGCAGCTATTTTCTACAGTATAAAGGCAAGAGGTAAACAAATACAGCTCCTACCTACTTCCTATCTACCTGATCCAATTACAAAAGTGTCAGGACACACAAGCAAATAGTGCCTGAAATCACTAGCTAACCAAAATCTTGTCCATCTCTAAGCCATAGAAGATTTGAGTCCTGTGGCCCTCAATGTCTGTGAACTGCTCGTTTCGGATGACTCACTTGGCAGAAGTCACACGTCATGTGGCAGGCAGCATGACTCATTCAGAACAGAGGATTTCTAGTGCAAACTGCTGACCTGCCATTATCAGACACCAGGAGCCATATATTAGTATTGACATCTCAAAAGTTTCTAGCACTCTGAAGTTGTGTGGTACTTAGGGATGTAACGATTAACCGCGAGCCGGTTGAAAATCGATTCAAATATGTGACGATTCAAATCGGTTGAGATGCTAAACAAATCGCGATTCATTTAGGTGTAGGAGTTTATATGAATGCATGTCTGAGGGGAACTTACTGTCTTTAGAAAAGTTTAGATGGTATTTTTTCTTTTCATCTTGCCTCTGTATAATGCATATTAAAGTTCATATGTGCAGCGCTGCTTTGTTTACAGCGGAAACCAAGGAAACCACCTGCTTAGAGGGTGAATCTTCGTCTCATTTAGCTCATCTGCTGTTTCATGCAGATATTTTTATGTATAGTTTCATAAAACTGAAGTCAAACCATTCTGTTTTTGCTTTAAATTTCAAAATTATACAATCTAATTTAGATTAAAAACTGCTCATGTTGCATGTACAGGTGCATCTCAATAAATTAGAATGTCGTGGAAAAGTTCATTTATTTCAGTAATTCAACTCAAATTGTGAAACT
>NW_015505594.1:181932-188287 GCF_001515645.1 Sinocyclocheilus grahami
AAAAATAAAAAAAAAAAAAAAAAAAAATGGCTGGTGGTAGCTGAATTGTGATGTCTGCTATTTTGGTCAGCTGTGAGGCTGGCTGGTGTGTAGATGCTAAATCAGAGTCCATCGACAGATGAAGTTCAAATAAATCACAGCCAGAGTCCTGACATTTTCAAACATCTCAAATGACTTTTCACTTAGTTGATAATGAGATGCTTTAAATCTGTGTTTACTATTTCAGCAACATATTACTATTTTACTTTTATATTGAAATATTCCAACAGTCATCAGAAAATGTTATCAATTTTATAAATGATAACTTTTTTCCAGAATACATTATTACAGATGTTACACCAGTCCATAATTTATCAAGGTCCTAGATTAAAAGCCCTTGATTCTACAATACTTCAAGCGGTTTTAAAAACTTGCATGCCCAATGTAAACATGTGCGAACATGCAACTGCAATCTGTTATTGTGTTATTCAACAAAACCCAGAAAAAAATCCTACCGGTACTAAGACATCAAAGTGGGCAATCTCAAATGTGAATGAAATGTGAGGTCTCTTGACATCTTACTTTAGATTTATATCAACGTTTCCATGAAAAGCTCCATCACAAATGACAGCAAAGATAATCTTAAATGACACCTCCAACCTCAGTTACATCAGAAAACGTGACTACTATAAAAGACAGTTCACTCAACGGCTATCTTGGTAAAATGCACCAGGCAGCTATTTTCTACAGTATAAAGGCAAGAGGTAAACAAATACAGCTCCTACCTACTTCCTATCTACCTGATCCAATTACAAAAGTGTCAGGACACACAAGCAAATAGTGCCTGAAATCACTAGCTAACCAAAATCTTGTCCATCTCTAAGCCATAGAAGATTTGAGTCCTGTGGCCCTCAATGTCTGTGAACTGCTCGTTTCGGATGACTCACTTGGCAGAAGTCACACGTCATGTGGCAGGCAGCATGACTCATTCAGAACAGAGGATTTCTAGTGCAAACTGCTGACCTGCCATTATCAGACACCAGGAGCCATATATTAGTATTGACATCTCAAAAGTTTCTAGCACTCTGAAGTTGTGTGGTACTTAGGGATGTAACGATTAACCGCGAGCCGGTTGAAAATCGATTCAAATATGTGACGATTCAAATCGGTTGAGATGCTAAACAAATCGCGATTCATTTAGGTGTAGGAGTTTATATGAATGCATGTCTGAGGGGAACTTACTGTCTTTAGAAAAGTTTAGATGGTATTTTTTCTTTTCATCTTGCCTCTGTATAATGCATATTAAAGTTCATAAGTGCAGCGCTGCTTTGTTTACAGCGGAAACCAAGGAAATGCTTTAAGCGCCACCTGCTGGCAGATTCAGTTCTGCTGTTTCATGCAGATATTTTTATGTATAGTTTCATAAAACTGAAGTCAAACCATTCTGTTTTTGCTTTAAATTTCAAAATTATACAATCTAATTTAGATTAAAAACTGCTCATGTTCCATGTATGCAGCATCTTTGTTTGGATCATGATTAAAATGCAGTGGTTGCCTCTAATTTTAAATGGAAAGAGCACAGACAAAGCCTTATTTTAAAATTTCAATGTAGTTTTGTTATTTACATTTACATTATATTTAAATTTTGTCATTTAGCAGATGCTTTTGTCCAAATCGACTTACAAATGAGGACAATAGAAGCAATCAAAACCAACAAAAGGGCAGTAATATGCAAGTGCTATATTAGTATATTATTATAGTGTTATATTTCAATTTCACAAAGAAATGTGCAGCATTTTGTCCAAGCAATAATAAAAGGACACATTTAATTTATAATTTGTCTTAAATCTCATTTTGTTAAAAAAAAATTAAATAAATCATGAATCGAATCGTGAGTTGAGTGAATCGTTACATCCCTAGTGGTACTTTAAACATTTTATGAAGGGAGAAGTTTTGAGGAAAACATTTGTGTTCTTCACCAATAAGAAACAAGTTGAAAAGTTATTAATTGATCATACTTTGCCAATGTCACTTGTCCTTGTCATTTAGTTGACTACCAAAAACTTCCAACAACATCCAAAATAACATAAATGCTGAGCAAAGATGCATTAAATTGATAAAAAAAAATGACAAAGACAAATAATGTTACAAAAGATTTATATTTCAAATAACTTATTTTATTCATTTTTAAAAATCCTGAATGAAAGAATGCATCAGAGTTACAAAAAATATTAAGCAGCACAATTTATTTATTTATGTTTTGATAATAAGAAACATTTCTTGAGCAAAGAATCCTAAAAAAGGATCATGTTATCAACAAAAATATTAAGTAGCACAACTGCTTTCAACTATTTTTTGAGCAGCAAATCAGCATATTATAATGGTCCCTGAAGGACCATGTGACACTGAAGACTGGAGTAATGGCTAGAGGTCGACCGATATGTCCCCAAGGAAAAATTTATCGGCTGATGCTGATATTTGAAAAATGCCAAATATCGGCATGAGCCAATACATTTTTCTGTTTGGCCGATGTGTTCGAGGCGGGACTTTTATTTTGACTGCGCTGAGAACGGCAGCGCCTGAGCACACAGTGCTCACATTCTTCCTCTTGTTCGCTGTCGTCATTAACAGTTCTGTCTAATACGGATAGAAGTCCAACAGATCCAATAATCCAACAGAACTGTTAAACAAAGGAATTAAAATGTATACAAAAAGTATTATAACGATTGTTTTTATATTATTAGTAATAGAAAGGCACACATTATAATACTTCCTCATTTGCAGTCAGCATTCAGCAAATATGCATTTACATTATTTAAACAAATCTTTGAATGGCTAATGAAAATTAAATTTCACAAACCTTGCAAACTTAGTCGAATCCAGTTGTGAGATCTTGTGAAGTGTGCATATGACCTGCATGATCGCGTGTGCTCTGCATGACGGTCGGTCCATGTAAATTGAATGCTTTAAACATTAAATTCGTGATTTCAAATTATGCTGTGCTTAATGCATTTGCCCACTGTCATATTCATGTCATTTTCACTCTGTACTGTATGTAAAATGAGTGTTACCTTGGCTTTATTTGAAAAAATATGATTCCCAATGCACGCAAACTTCCCAGAATACTGTTGTGCTCTGTTGGTTACAGTTTACTTCCTTTTTAATTATATTTTTTATTAAATATTTATTTATTTGTGAATCTTTTTAAATTATTTAATTGTCATCTAAAGTATAAGTATGTTTATTTTACAAATTCATTTTTTAATCCATTATTAAATGATTTAAAATGTCTTAAATATTAATTAAAATAAATACAATTATATCGGTTTTATATTGGCCATCCTGCTTTCCAAGATATTGGCATCAGCTGTCAAAAAAAACTCAATATCGGTCAACCACTTGTAATGGCTGCTGAAAATTCAGCTTTGCCATCACCAGAATAAACACAGTTTTGAAATACATTACAATGGAAAAAACAGTACAGAATTTTAAATGACTTATCAATATTGGAGAGAAATTTAAAATTGGTTTATCCCAAGTTCCTACATACAACTACATCAGGTTGTGGATCACTGTGTGCTTTCTGACAGGCTACACGACTCCCTGTTTAAAGAAACCTCAAATGTATAGTCAACTCATAGTCATTATAAAAAATACAATTAAAAATCACAATTTCAAATTGACTCGAAAATAATTAGACTTACATACAGCACAATCTCAATTGACTGGGCATCAGCCTCTTTGAAATCACAGCATGCTTACTTACTAGGCACCCTGAACAGAGACAACTGAGTGAAAGATTTCAAAGCCTCACATCTAAACCTAAAGTTCAAAGTCAAAAATGGAATGAGAGGCAAAAACACCATAATTTGCCGATACTATTTGCAACTTTCATTCTGCTGTCTTGTAGGCTTTTAAATTAAGCTTTTAAACAAAATAACTTTTTATTTATTTATACACAAATCTGATAAAAAAGCAGACTATTGAATGGTTCAGATTTCATGTTCAGAAAACCGTTAAAAAAATTTATTTCTTTATCAGTACAATTTCTTTGAGGTGATGCACATACTGACACAGCTTACAGGCATCCTCCTGAATCGAAAACCGTGTTTAAGACCCTTATTTATCCACTGTATTCTCTATTCTATAAAAAAGGAAAACTAATTCTGGCACTCCTTGAAGACATTAAAAGTAGGTCATTCAGTCTCCAGTGACTCACCAATTCTGGCAAGAAACCAAATAGTGCAGGTATAGGGAAGGCAAGAGCCTTTCTGATTTAAGCTATTTGGCAAAGGGGTCATGTTTTAACAGTTTTAAAGCCAGTTCACAAATCAGCACACTGCCCATCCAAAAACATTAAATACTTATGAATTTCTTACAGCAGATGAAGCATGTAAAACTAGATCTTTAACTCAGAGCCTCCCCTAGAGTGTTTAGGCACATTTGGGCTGGCTGAGATTTTCATTTACATTTTTATTTCTTTATCAGTACAATTTCTTTGAGGTGATGCACATACTGACACAGCTTACAGGCATCCTCCTGAATCGAAAACCTTGTTTAAGACCCTTATTTATCCACTGTATTCTCTATTCTATAAAAAAGGAAAACTAATTCTGGCACTCCTTGAAGACATTAAAAGTAGGTCATTCAGTCTCCAGTGACTCACCAATTCTGGCAAGAAACCAAATAGTGCAGGTATAGGGAAGGCAAGAGCCTTTCTGATTTAAGCTATTTGGCAAAGGGGTCATGTTTTAACAGTTTTAAAGCCAGTTCACAAATCAGCACACTGCCCATCCAAAAACATTAAATACTTATGAATTTCTTACAGCAGATGAAGCATGTAAAACTAGATCTTTAACTCAGAGCCTCCCCTAGAGTGTTTAGGCACATTTGGGCTGGCTGAGATTTTCATTTACATTCATATGCACCAATATATTAATATAAAGCAATAAACAGCAATATTAATGAACACACTTCCATTCGAAAGTTTGGGGCCTGTACAATTTTTTTATGTAACTGAAAGAAGTCTCTGCTCACCGCTTTAAAAAATACAGTGCAAATAGTATTGTGAAGTATTATTAGAACTTTTCAACTTTTAATATATACAGAAATAATTTTATCATTTTATCAGAAATCATCTTACTGACCTCAAACTTTTGAATGACAGTGTATGAAGGGCTGGGCGATACAGGCAATTTTTTTTTAAATCTCTGTATTTTTGGGCTGAATTGCGACATACGGTAAATATCTGAAATGTTCTACATTTTTCTATGTGGATAAAAAATATATATATATATACACACACACACACACACACACTGCCCCATGTTGTCCAATGAAACAACTTTTATATAAAAGGCAATGAAAACAAATATAGTGAAAGTAACTATGTAGGCTATATGTGACATATTACGTGCAAAAAAAGGGGCTAAAATCACATTACATTCTAACATTGTAACTAGGGCTGGGATATAAAATAATAATAATTATTGCGATATACTTTTCCTCGATAAAAGTATAACAAGAGTTTGATAAATGTTCGATATAAAGTTTATGCACCAAAAGTGGAACGAAGCGGCACTGCTCATTTGAACCGCGGCACACGGAGCATTTATCTGCTCGGCTCAAAATTCAAACGGCGGTGCAGCACAATCTTACTAGAGCAGATGCATATACTCGCTCTGTATCAGTCACGCGACCACTAAGCACCACTGTGAGATCCAATGTGAATCGCTTAAATTCAGCAAAGAACACAAATGGAAGGAGAAACACTGTGCGCAATGATTCAGTTCTAAGACTTTTCAATCTACAAATCACCATCATTTACCATGGATTTACTATAGTAACACTAAATGCACTGTGGTGTTGTGGCAGAAATGTGGGATATGTCAATATTTTATTATATTATTAAAGGTGGGGTAAGCGATTTTTCAAAAACGGGGATGCCACACAGTGGTAAACATGGCCTTGTCCCAACTTTTTTGAGATGTGTTGATGCCATGACATTTAAAATCAACTTATTTTTCCCTTAAAATGATAAATTTTCTCAGTTTAAACATTTGATATGTCATCTATGCTGTATTCTGAATGAAATATTGAAATTTGAAACTTCCACATCATTGCATTCTGTTTTTATTCACAATTTGTACAGTGTCCCAACTTTTTTGGAATCGGGTTTGTGTATATATACACATATGTATGTATGTATGTATGTATGTATGTATGTATGTATGTATGTATGTATGTATGTATGTATGTATGTATGTATGTATGTATGTATGTATGTATGTATGTATGTATGTATGTATGTATGTATGTATGTATGTATGTATGTATGTATGTATGTATGTATGTATGTATGTATGTATGTATGTAT
>NW_015505594.1:189450-222584 GCF_001515645.1 Sinocyclocheilus grahami
TATGTATGTATGTATGTATGTATGTATGTATGTATATATATATATATATATATATATATATATAGATAGATATGGTGTAGACAGCATCACTGATTATAATGAGTTCTATAGTGTAGACATGGTGTAACATTGGTTTTGCTTTGTTTCACAGAACTAATCGTTGCCTGGGTTGCGTACATATGTGTGGGGCGGAGCTATCAAAATAGGGGCGAGACCCTTTTGGGATAGGGGCGTGTTTGTTTTGGTGATTTCAAATGTCAACATTGGCTACCAGAAATCGCTTACCCCCCCTTTAATGTAGATATTTTGTATTCTAGCGTTTGTGCATTTTAACTAAATGTATATAGACTACTGTTTTTCATACAAATACCTAGAAAACCATGGTGCTGAGGTGCTATATGTGTGGTTTTAACTGTGGTTTTTATTACCTAAATGTATGCTACTATAGAAGATCAATGGTTAATTTGAATAAAATTCAAACAGTCAGAATAATTAAATTTCACCATTTAAAAATGAGGTTGTCACCATTTTTACAGATGTTACTGTTTTTTTACAATGAACATATCTTTACATCTGCATCTGCTTTAACCTAATTTAAAGCAGAAGTTAAATTCACTAAACTAAAAATGAAAAGAAATAAAAACAAAAGCATAGATTATAGAGGTGCTCCGAATGTTCGGCAACCAAAATGATTCGGCCTCAAATAGCAAAAAAAAAGCTCTTTCAGTGTTCGGCCGAATAAGCAAAAAGACAGAATAAATTGTACCGAACAATGATATGATGCGATCAAACAGCAACCAGCGCAGAGTGAGAGGCACGCACTCTTTATAATGCAACAAACATGTCAGCAGTGTGGAAGCATTTGAAACTGTCCAAGAAAGACGCAAAAATCATTACAAGCACTGACAGCGAGAGACTGTTTAGTATTGCAGCGCAATTAAATTTTAATAATCAAAAGCACCTGCAATTAACTGATTTCATTTTTTTTTAAATACTTATTTTTATCAAAGGTCAATTTTTCTGGTAAATTTTCTAGAAGGCATATAACATTAATTTATCTGTTAATAAAATGAAAATTAAATCAAACCCTTCATTTTTTGACAAACGAAGTGATGCACAACAGAGGTTTATGGTTAAAATTAAAACATGGAAGAAAAATTGTGTGATTATTCCTTAAAAAAAATAATGTTTTAATAATTTTAGTAGTAGTACTACATTACATTAAGTAATATATCTGTCACATTTTCTTTAGGTTAAAACAAACTTTTATTTTGACTGGTTGCTGTGAAGACCTTTTAATTTCTGTTTGTATATGATTTGATGATAGTTTTTCTCAAATGAAACCGTGAAATGCTCATGAAGTGACTCTCAGAGCAGTTTTAGTCGAGATTATGTTGGTGTGTTCATGTACTCATATATTGAGGCGGCAGAGGCTGAAAACACCACGACCATCGCGCGCCTCAGTATCTGCGCCATTCATTCACACAGAACATGCAGGATTAATATTCACAGATACTAGTCCATGTCACGTTTTGATTTAAGTGTACTGACCTCCTTTTGATTTATTAATCCAAAATGTGGCAAATTCTGTGACATTCCGTACTATACAGTAAATTCCATTTTTATGACTGGATTCCATGATTCCGTCCGTGTTTTCGGCATCACGGAAATCATAGGGCCCTAAGAATATACCAGTAAAATGTAAGTTATGCACTGTGGAAAACAGCACATATCAAACACAGTAAACGGCACAAGTAGAGTCTCTGTCAGCAGCACATGTATCTGTCAGAGCATCTGATGGAGCAAGCCGCTTTAAACTGCATGTGCTAACTATATCTTAAGGGTTATTTTAAAACGCCCTTAATATAAAAATGTTTCATGTTTTGGACAAATTGGATTATGCATAGAGGTTGACCGATATAGGTTTTTCACTGACGAATGCCGATATTTAGAAATCAGGGCAGCCGTCGGCCGATATATGATGCCGATTTTTTTTTTTTCATTCATCTCATAAAAGTGAGTTTGAGCAAATCATTATTGCAGGGTACAAGATAGTAATAGTAGTAGTAGCCCAATTCAGAGTAATAATACATGGCTCAAATCTTAAGCACCTTCTCAAAACAGTTCTGAAGCATGCTTTTTGTTTATGTTTGCTGTAGGGCTGCACGATAAATCGCATGTGATATTTAACGCGCATCTTATCATTAAAGCCTGTTCTGTAATCAGCTGTAAATCTCCATCACCTGCGGGCTTTCACATTGAGCAGCATTAACTATACAGAGCCGTTGTTCACTGACCAGTTGACCAATTTACGCTGATTACAGAACCGGCTTTCTGTCAAGATGCGCGTTAAATATTGCATGCGATTTATCGTGCAGCCCTAGTTCGCTGACAGACACCAGTGTTTCCCACAGACCGCAAATTAATTCTCTGACAGTAGGAGGCGCTTTGGGAGCTGGAGATATAGCGGTTTCCCCGGTAACGGCTGTAATCAAATAAGCGCTGAGCTCACAAACACTACTTTATCAGGCATTACAGAAAAGACAATATGAAAATTACATCGAAGCTTTTCTGAAGACGGTCGGTTCTTTTCAAAGATACATTCATCTAAAAACACCCGCGCTGCATTTTAATTTTGAAACGTGAAGCACTCATTTTATTCAACAAAGTATAAGCCTTTTGGAAAATCTATTTGTGGCGGTCAGTTTTGATATTGTGACGAGCCGCCACAAATAACTCAATAGGAAACACTGGACACTGCTATAAGTCAAATGGCCATAGTGATAACAAAAATAAAAGATTTCACACATATTACACAGCCTGCTGCTCAAAACTGCTTAAGAGTGCGCTGGCCACGAGCGATGACATCATGGAGGCTATTGTCGGACCCACACACACATTTCATGAGGAAAGTTAATGTGCACATTATAATTAGCCCAGAAGTTTCATCTGAATTGAACGTGTTTCTACTTTCACATGCAAATGACTTGTGATGTTTGAATGTTTATCATAATTAAACATTCTCTCTTCTATCATAATTAAACAGGGCGTTTAATTATGTTGCGCGTGCTGAAGCTCCTCCGCGTGGGCGCGATCTCGCTTCTGAATTGCGAATAGCAAAAATGCATCATAGACAAATGTTTGAAAAACAGCTGACGACTCTGGTGAGATAGAATTTGCAAGATAATGTATATATAGCAATAATAAATGTATGTGTGTTTTGTTAATTTCTCCAGTACCGATAGCAGAACCGTTAACGTCAGAGCTTATCGATACTCCGGTATTTCATAATTTAGCCCTGGGACCGATTAAATACCAGGTTTCGGTACCCATCCCTACCGATTAATTAAAAACTGCCAATAATCGGCCGGCCGATCAATCAGTCGACCTCTAATTATGCACTTTACCTGCAGAGGCTCACTGTCTTCCGCTCGTATCAATCTACTGTCTATCAATATAAATGGTATTGCCTCATATCATATAATTTATAAAAAATATATCGATATATCATACAAACTCAATATACCGGCCACTCCTAAGTGTATGTTTTAACTAAAACCTTTTAATATATGAAAATTGGTTGCATTGGATCTTTGAACAGATTCACTGAAACATACAGTTTGAGTTATAGAAATGAACCGAACCTGCCACCATCTAATAAATTTTGCTACTGAAATTTAAATCACAGACATATTTTAAAAAACGACAGGTGAATGCACACCATTAATGTCTAATTAGATCTGGCGAACTCCAACTTTATGCAAATGAGCAGCAAAATGATGCGACAAACAATGGATACTAGTGCCGTGTTCAAAATATCGATACGACGATGTATCGTCACAGAGATTTGACGATACAAGTATCGATACAGCTGGCCCTGTATCGATACTGTGGCACGTGTGCAGCAGTGGATCATGCTTAATTTTACAACGTTTAAAATTTAGTAGAAACTGCGAGGTTTCTAAAAAAGAATGAATAGAGCATCTGTTAATAATCAGGCCGCAGAGGAACACAACGGGGTTGCCTGATATAAAGAGACGTAATCCCCAAAACAGAGCTTTACACTTGCGCAATACAGAAATATCTGCTAAACGTGCTACTTATCTTTGTCAACCTGGCAACCCTGTGCTCACGCGCTCTCTCTCCACTGGATAAATGCGCTTGCTTTCTGAAAACACCGCTTAGCTTGCAGTTTAGCCATCTCCACTTCAAGTCTATTCTCAGAAAAGTGATTCATCAACTGTTCATTTACGAGAGAGAGAGAGAGGCTGTGTATGTATGAATTACCACCGTTTTGGCTGTTTTTCAAAATTCTGCTGAGGTGAAATTCAGTGCAGTCTAGGGCTGCAACAACGAATCGATTAAATCGATAAAAATCGATTAAGTCATGTATCGTAATACGTATCGTGGCCTCTGTATCGTGATACGTATCGTATCGTGACTTTGCTGGTGATACACAGCCCTAATGGATACCAACATACAACATCAACAATGTTGCTTGTTGTACATCACCGGCAAAATCACTGCAAACATGTCATATTTACTAGACAGACTGCCCAGTTCTAGTCCAATATCCTTTGCAAACATTCACAATAGAAGAACACACACACAAAAAAACAACAACCCCACAAAACTTGACACTTCCAAACTGAATTATCAATGCTAATCTATTATCACCAACATATATAGCTGGACTCAAAACAAAAACAAACAAACAAACAGAACATCATAAAAGTGAGTTTAGACACCAGGTGCAGCTTCCTCCTCTCCTGCAGCCACTGGCGGGGTCACTCCAAGGGCTAGGATTCCAGTCGGCCTATTTAAGAGACGATGACTCAGCCAGCCCAACCCGATGTCAGTGGTGTCAGCCACCAAGGGATCTGGCATTCTAAAGACCCATTGATCAGTGTGGCTCATGTCCCATCACTGACACACCAACACAGGGCCAACAGCACTGACCAAGCCTCAGTAAGCTTTGGAGTCAAGCAAAGATGAGCATGCCCCTCCCCCATGTCGAGTTAATTCAAGCTGTGCAAAGGGAGCAGCACAGAGTCCAAAGGAAATATGACTCATTTGAGTAACACAAGGCATTCTCCACAGAACTCTTGTTTGTTAAGTGAGAGAGACCAGTTGAATGCAGCAGTGTGAGACTTCAGGAGGAGAGAGGGGCTTCGAGGGGGTGGGAGAAATCACTTTTGGTGTCAGTTACACCATCTTAAAGCTCCGTTCGGCCAGTTTCACTGAGCACTGCTTTGGCTTCATTCAAGGACTTTCTGAAGCATAATGACAGAATCATTCCCCTTTAAGAAGAATGTTAAGAATGATTTAATGCAACAGAAACTATTAGTCAATGGAGTCAAAAGGTTGAAAGAACGTGAGATGCATCACAAGAGAATGCCAACACTGTAACTAGGGGTGGGTGATATGAGCTAAAATTCATATCACGATATTTTACACTGTCCAGGCGATATCGATATTATATCGCGATATGAGAAAAAAATTACTTTTTTCTCAAATTACTTACTAAACTTTTTTTTTTTAGTAAAAAGTTTGTTTTTGTTTTTCTCAAAAAGTGCAAATGTGCAACATGAGGCAGGCCTGTATGAATGTAATTAAATTAAATATTGTGTTTGAGTAGGCCAGTGGTTCCCAAACTTTTTCTGCCAGGCCCCCCTTTTGTAGAGAAAAATATTTTCAAATATATTTTCTTTTTCTTTTTTTTGGAAAGTCTCTTATGCTCACCAAGGCTAAATTTATGAAATACATTTATGAAATATTGTCAGTTTAAATTAGCTCTTTGAATGTTTTAACATATAGGCTACTGTATTCCTGTGAACAAAACTGAATTTTCAGCATCATTGCTCCAGTCTTTAGTGTCACATGATCCTTCAGACATCATTCTAATATGCTTTGCTGCTCAGTAACCATTTCTGATTATCATCAATGTTGTAAACATTTGTGCTGCTTAATATTTGAGGAAACTTTTTTCCACGATTCTCTTATGAATATTTGAAATGGTCCTTTGTGTCAGAACGCTGGAGTTCGTCAGAAATAGAACCGCATCTGTTTACTGTCATGGATATATAGTGTCGCGTCACATCCACAGCAGAGAACATCACTGGATTCTATTTGCTTTTGTCACATTGCGCCCATCTGCCGCTCGCGTCTGGTGTAGACACGTTGTTTTGGTATTTGTGAATCTTAAGTAGGGCTGTGCGATATTGAAGAAAATTGCGATATGCAATACCTTGTTAAAAAAATGCGATATGCGATATAGCTTAAACTGTGTAAAATCAATTTGAATTATATTTTAAAATATTTAAAAATGAAAATTATATAACCAATTTGTTTCACATTCTTTCTTGGAAAAGAAAGAATCACTACAACTTCTGAAAGTGACCAGCAGTGTTTTAGCATTACTTAAAAAGTAATGTCACAAATTAGAAAATTTAATTTTAACATCAGTGTGAACATACAAACAAATACAATTTAATGACACTAATTTTATATCATTGTAACTTTGCTTTCTATACACTTTAAGTTCTTCTTCATATACCACAGTAAAAACTATAGTCTGAGAAAGTTCAAACATGATTAAAGGCAAGTGAACAGTCAGTAAAAAAAAAAAGAAAAATAAAAAAAAAGAAATACGCAATTTACAAGCATAGATAAAATAAACAATAATAAATTAGATAAATAAAAATAAATTTAATAATTAAGTGTAAAATAACTGCATAGTGTTCTCTGTATGAATTAAATTTAGATTAATCTTTGTTATAGCGGTTTTGTTGTTTGATTAACATTAGTGACATATTCAGCAGCACGTATTTATAGGCTGCTGTGCCTTTAAATCCGACTGCACGGATCCAGTATAATGATACACATCCGATTTCTTTCTCAGCTGTTTACATTCATTTAAATCATAACTGACTGCGTTTACGAGAATGATCGTCGAGACGGGTACTATTGACATAATTCTGTGTGTATGTGTCTGTTCAAACATAAGGAGGAGATGCGAAAGACAAATCAACTCTGTGTTCACGCGCCGTCTGAAACGCATCTCTCTGTGCGCGCGCTTTGCACGTGTGCGGCAGAACGGAAGTTACGCTGTGTGAGATGCGGCTTGTGCGCTCGCTTCAGGTGTGAGGCAGACAGCAAGACGAGACGGCAAAGAGTTGTTTTCTGCAACTTATTGCACTTAACTCTTTTTAACGTCAAGCAATTCTCTGCTATATGCATCGAACTAAATCTTTGACCTTTTGCAACGTTTTGATTTAAGTAGCATATTATTAAAATGATTCAGATATCGCACGCCCTTGCGATATGCATATTGCGATATTTACATTTGCGATATTTCGATAATTTCGATATATCGTGCAGCCCTAATCTTAAGTATATTCATAATCTGCTTTACGTTTACCCTGGCACTGGAAGTCCTTTCACAAACTTGTAACTTGTGCTTAGAGCAGAACCATACATCGTTCATTTATATTTCTACATGGCTCCCTCCCTGCAATACAACTCTGATTCTTCAATCGCTCCATTTAGTGGTCTGTTATTGATACAACCACAACTGCTACAACTGATAACGGAGCGCTCAAGCGGGTACTGCGAGTCATGATGAGTTAATTAAAATACATCAAATTAATATTTTGCGCTCAAATATTTACTTATCAGACAAGTGGCCGCATAAGTGGGAAAATTACGCAGTGTCGTCTTTATCACCCTGCAGAGGTTTCTTTCGCAAAATAATCTGCTGACTCTACACCATCCCTCAGTTTGGTAACCACTGGAGTGGGCGATTTGTGCTCTTTTAATTTGGCCTGTTACGATGCTCTGTGTTTGATTACTAATGCCTATGTAGTACGGCGTTGCACACAGAGGACAAAAATGTTCAGCCTCGACTCTTTATAGTCATTTGTGTTCAAATTTGCAAAGCGTACCAAATTGAACAAAACCATATAAATGCAAAATTTGAACTCATGAATATATAACGGTATTCACGGTATAGCAAAATCCATATCATGGAACAACATAATACCGGTAGTCACTTTCATATCGGTATAGCACCCACCCCTAACTGTAACTTAATCTCAATAGTGTGCTAAATGCATTAAACACTTCCTGTGCTAGTTTTACATTTGATGAAAACCACAGCAGGCCTGTAATGATGCTGTAAACACATTTTAATCAGAAGACAGGTGAGACAGTCAAAGACAAGAGTAGCTCAGTCTGACCAGACAAGACCATGCAAAATAGTGTTGTTGAACCTGTCGTAATTACATAATCACCTGTTCATGATTATTACGATAAGAGGGATCACTGAACACTTAAGTTACAATTGCATACTTTAATTAAAAATCCTTTGAATACAGAAATGCATAAAATTACAACGGAAAGTTTGAGAAATGATATTACAAAGATACAATGATACAAATATTGTTTTTGTATAATCAGGGCTCGCAAAATGTTAAAATTTTGCTGGTAGCCCTTCGGGCAGACATTCTTCAGATTTTAGTAGCCCAAAATGAATTTAAGTAGCCCGAATAAAAAAAATAAAAAATAAAAATTACATCAGCTGAACTTCACTGCAGACAAATCAGCATTATTAAAAACTTCAGTGATCGCCTTTTTTCTTCAAATAACAAGTCAAGAGAGTAGGTGTGCAACGGATCACAAAACCCACAGTTTGGATCATATTGCATTATCATATTGCATAGCTCATTTTGCAGATGAGCAAAAAAAATATGGTTCTTTATTTAAATAACAGAATACTTCTTTGATACCACAGCAAAAACTAGTAGCATATAGGGATGTAACGATTCACTCAACTCACGATGCTATGCGATTCACGATACTGATTTCACAATACAATTTTCTCACAATTCTCTTTATAGTCATTTGTGTTCAAATTTGCAAAGCGTACCAAATTGAACAAAACCATATAAATGCAAAATTTGAACTCATGAATATATAACGGTATTCACGGTATAGCAAAATCCATATCATGGAACAACATAATACCGGTAGTCACTTTCATATCGGTATAGCACCCACCCCTAACTGTAACTTAATCTCAATAGTGTGCTAAATGCATTAAACACTTCCTGTGCTAGTTTTACATTTGATGAAAACCACAGCAGGCCTGTAATGATGCTGTAAACACATTTTAATCAGAAGACAGGTGAGACAGTCAAAGACAAGAGTAGCTCAGTCTGACCAGACAAGACCATGCAAAATAGTGTTGTTGAACCTGTCGTAATTACATAATCACCTGTTCATGATTATTACGATAAGAGGGATCACTGAACACTTAAGTTACAATTGCATACTTTAATTAAAAATCCTTTGAATACAGAAATGCATAAAATTACAACGGAAAGTTTGAGAAATGATATTACAAAGATACAATGATACAAATATTGTTTTTGTATAATCAGGGCTCGCAAAATGTTAAAATTTTGCTGGTAGCCCTTCGGGCAGACATTCTTCAGATTTTAGTAGCCCAAAATGAATTTAAGTAGCCCGAATAAAAAAAATAAAAAATAAAAATTACATCAGCTGAACTTCACTGCAGACAAATCAGCATTATTAAAAACTTCAGTGATCGCCTTTTTTCTTCAAATAACAAGTCAAGAGAGTAGGTGTGCAACGGATCACAAAACCCACAGTTTGGATCATATTGCATTATCATATTGCATAGCTCATTTTGCAGATGAGCAAAAAAAATATGGTTCTTTATTTAAATAACAGAATACTTCTTTGATACCACAGCAAAAACTAGTAGCATATAGGGATGTAACGATTCACTCAACTCACGATGCTATGCGATTCACGATACTGATTTCACAATACAATTTTCTCACAATTTCTCTTAACAAAATGAGATTTAAGACAAATTATAAATGAAAAGGTGTCCTTTTATTATTTCTCCAACAAAATGCTGCACATTTCTTTGTGAAATTTAAATGTCAAATAATAAAACTAGGGTGACCGTATTTTAGTTTTTCAAAGAGGACAGTAGGGGGTGGGGTTCGTGGGCAAGGACAGGGGCGGGGCTTAGCCTAACAGTATATGTAGCTAGTTTTTTTTTAATTGTTTGTTTATTTTGTTTTTATAATAAATAAAAATAAAACAAGTCAATAGAACAGAAAAAGAACAGATAATGCAAGTGTTAGAAGGTCATTATTTATAATAAATAAAAAGAAAATAAGTAGAAAGAATAGAGAATGCTAGTGTTAGAGGCTCTTCTTTCTTTATAAATAAAACAAATAGTTAGAATAGAAATAGAATAGAGAGTGCAAATGTTAGAGGGTCAAGTTTTTTAATTACAAAAATTAGAAGTAGCATTAGAATAGAGAGTGCTAGAGTTAGAGGGTCAAATGAAGATGAAAGAGATGTGTTTTCAGCCATTTCTTGAAAATATTAAGGACTCTTTATTAAGGTTAATTTAGGTTAATGTAGAAGTCCATGAAAGTTTTATCATAGGTAGAATGCAAAATGTTTCAATACAAGCATTTCAGTCAAATGTAATTTATGCAATATTTTAAACCTTTAACCCACTAAACACATGGCAACAGTTTAAAAGTAGCCCAATTCTGTGGAAAAAGCGCGGACTTGGCAACCCTGCATCCAACAAGAGCTGCAGGAGTCAGATTTGACTGATTGAGAATAAGGAGAGATGACTGACAAGACCATGCTGGAGTATTTGCTACTCAACAGATCCTGAGCTCATTGACTAATATCTGATCTTGTAAGATGTGCTCCCTTTACACAAGAGTGCGTGTGATCGCAAAATCGAAAGTGACCAGCGTGAACGCTCATTCAAAAATATTTAATACACCGCATCCTGAGAGAGGCTCCCCGATGCGCTAAAATGATATACAATATTAGAATGTTTAAAGGACTGGACACAAAAATCGCGGGAGCGAAACAAATGTTACGGGATCAGGCAGCAATGGTCAGAGATTCAGCGGGAGCAGGATTAAGAAAACAGCCAAATCCCGGATATTTTGGGCAATTAAGAAATCCCGGTTGGATGAATTTTTTTATGTCCAAAAAGAGGACATGTCCGGGGAAGAGAGGACGTACGGTCACCCTAATAAAACTAACTTGAAATTAAAAAAATTTATTTAAAAAAATAAATAAATAAATAAATAAATCACACATCAAATAATTAAATACAAATAAAATAAATCTCTTCATATAAACAAACTAATGCTTTGGCTGTGCTTTTTCCATTTAAAATCAGAGGCAACCAATGCATTTTAATCACGATCCAAACAAAGATGCTAAATACATGTTATTTAAATTGCAATTAGATTGTAGATTTTCGAAATTTGAAGCAAAAACAGAATGCTTTGATTTTAGCTTTGTGAATGAGACGCAAATGTCACTCTCTGACAGCAGGTGGCGCTTATGGAACAGCAGGTATTAATAGCCTGCTGCCCCTTTAAGACCGAATGCACGGATCCAATATAATGACGCACTTGAGATTTCTTTCTCCACTGTTTATGTTCACTTAAGACATAACCGATTGTTTATGAGAATACTTGCCGAGACAGATGCATTCAGATGCAAGGAGAAGAAAGAGGAATCAATTCTGTGTACGTGCATTGTCTGAAACGCAGCTCTCTGTGCGCGCTTTGAATGAGTGCACGCAGCTCCGAATGCGCGTGAATGGTTTAAAACACTTGAATGTTTAAATCAGCAAGACTTAGAAACACGTGCAAACAATCAACTACGATCCGTTTCACCCCTTCAAGCTAGTGAACAACGCAAACCAAGGAAGGAATTTTATATCACTGTTCAAGATAGCCCGTCGGGCAGGGTAATGAAACATTTTGGTAGCCCGACTGGAAAACACAATAGCCCCAGGACGTCGGGCTAGCGATTTTGCGAGCCTTGATAATGTTAATGTTTTTATAAGCACAATGTCCCTTAAGATCAAATTCAATTTTCTAATATAATATCCAGATGGGTTCTAAAACACCTAGGGTTGGGTACCGAAACCCGGTACCAATATGGCACCGGTACCTATGTAACCGGTATGTACTAGAACCGAATCCGAATGCAGATTTCGGTGCCAGGCCTGAGTGATCAATTGAAATATTTGTCTTCTGGTTCTCCGAAACAGACGTAAGAAGCATCATCACTGGCACCGCACGTGAAAAATGATTTCCCGACAGAAAATGCACGTGAACTCAAGTCGGAAAGCTCTAATAATACAAATCCAACACATCTTTGTAGTAATGAGAGTGCCCATGTTGTTTTCACATTCCGACTTAAAAGCACAACTTGGGAAATGAGAGCATCCGAGGAGCGCGTGCAGTAATTACACTTGCTCTGTGATGGCAGCAGGTAGCCTTCCGTTAACTAAGCTAAACATGCTTAAATTAAAATGCCTAAAGCTAAACCTCCCTTGTATTCACATTTCTAAACCTGTTGTCCAACAAAAGAGAAAATTATAACCAGTCAAATGCTTCCTTTTGTGATCTGATGAGGCTTCTTGTCACAGAATGAGGCAGAAAATGTTCTATATGCTACTTTAAAAAGAATACATCGATTAGCAATAAATTAGGGTGACCATACGACCTCTCTTCCCCGGACATGTCCTCTTTTTGGAGCTACAAAAATGCGTCCGGCCGGGATTTCTTAATTGCCCAAAATGTCCGGGATTCGGCTGTTTTCTTAATCCCACTACCTCTGAATTTCTGACCATTGCCGCCTGCTCACGCAACATGTGTTTCGCTCCAGCGATTTTTGTGTCCACTCCTTTAAACACTCTAATATTGTGTATAATTTTGGCAAATCAGGGAGCCGCTCTCAGGATGCTGTGTATTTAAATATTTTTGAATGAGCGTTTGCGCTGCTTACTTTCACTTTCGATTTTGCGATCACACGCACTCGGTGTAAAGGGAGCAAGCACATCTTACAAGATCAGGTATGGGTTGATTTTCCCAAGTGGGTTAAAGGTTTGAAATATTGCATATATTACATTTGACTGAAATGCTTGTATTGAAACATTTTGCATTCTACCTATGATAAAACTTTCATGGTCTTCTACATTAACTGTTCCCTCCTGGTGGAATGACCTGCCCAGCTCAATCCAAACAGCTGAGTCCTTAAAGGGGTCATATGATGCTTTTTTAAAGATCATTATTTTGTGTATTTGGTGTAACAGAATGTGTTGACATGCTTTAATGTTCAAAAAACACATTATTTTTCAAATACTGTACATTATTGTAGGTCCTCTGTGCCCCGCCTCTCTCAAACGCTTCGTTTTCTACAAAGTCCCTCCTTCCGACAAGCGCAGTCTGCTCTGAATGGCCAGCTGACCCAGTGCATTGTGATTGGCTGAACACCACAAGCACTCGTCGGAAATGTAACGCCCCTTACCAATAATCGCGAGCTTCATCTTTCAAAAAAAATGTAAAGACAGAGCCCGAAAGGGGAACAGAGTCGCGTGACAGACACAGTGATGACGTGCGCGCGTGTGTGTGTGCGTGCGTGTGCGTGTGTGTGTGGTTTATGAGGACACAAATTTGTATAATAACATGGGTATGACATAGGTATTACAACGAGAAGGTGATTTATGAGGACATTTTCAGTGTCCCCGTAATTCAAAAGGTTTATAAATAATTCAGAGTGAGTTTTTTTGAAAATCTAAAAATGCAGAAAGTTTCCTGTGAGGGGTAGGATTAGTGGTAGGGCAATAGAAAATATGGTTTGTACAGTATAAAAACCATTATGCCTATGGAGAGTCCCCATAAACCATAAAAACAAACCTGTGTTCTTGTTCTCTCTCGTTCTCTCTCTCTCGTTTCTCTCTCTCTCTCTCTCTCGTTTCTCTCTCTCACACACGATGCGCAAAACTCTGCATTTAAACAGTCAATAGCAAATGCTTGAACTAATAACAAAACAGTAGCTGATTCAGAAGCGCCAGATTGTCATAGCAAAGTCAGAATTACCTCCTCTCCTAGGTTCTCGAAACGGTCGTCCATAAAATGCATTGCTGTTCTGTTGTAAGTAATCTTAATGCATCTACTTTCGGAAGGCCAAATAAAGTGCTTTTGCTTTCGTCTAGAATCACACAGCGTCTCCTTGCCATCGCTGCTTCAACACTAACTGCGGTTACTGAAACCACGCCTTCTTTCTTTACGTGCACATTTGGGCTGCATTATGCTAATATGTCCATATATTGACGTAGATATGTGGGGGCGTGTTAGAACGAGCCGTTTTAGGGGGGAGTGGCAGAGTCTTAACTTTGATAAAGAATATCTCTTTGGTTTTGAGACTTTGGTCTTTGCAACTTCAGGGATCTTATCTATGCACAATCAGCTTGTAACACTCCAAAGAGAAAGGAAAACTTGAAATAGCATAATATGACCCCTTTAACATTTTTAAGAAACGGCTATAAACAGCTCTTATATCTTCATTTCACCCTCTAACCTAATGCTACCTCTAATTTTTTCTGCTTGTTTTTTTTTATTAAAAAACTTGACCCTCTAACATTTGCACTCTCTATTCTATTTCTATTCTAATGGCCAATCCATCATTTTTTGGGGGAATTTTTATTTATTTATTTATTTTTTAATAAGTATCGGTTCAGGCACCAGAACCGTTTTAAAAGTATCGATTTGGCACCGGTATCGGAACCAAACAACACCCAAGCGGACCAAAAAGATAAATATTTCAGTTGATGTACACTACTGTTCAAATGTTTGGCATCAGTAAGTTCAGTAAAGTAAGTGTAGTAAATTATCAGTAAGAGGCAATAAAGACTTTTTAATTGCTAAAAAAATTATATTTCAATGGTTTCTTCATATTTCATTGTTTCTTCAGCATCATATCAGCATATTATAAAAATTCAGCTTTGCCATCAGAAGAATAAATTACATGGTAAAATACATTAAAACAGAAATCAGTTATCTGAAACTGTAATAATATTTCACAATATTACTGTATGTTTTAAATAAATGCAGACCTGGAAATCATAAGACTTTTTTTCCAAAAACACACAACAAAAACACAACGGTAGTGTATGTTAAGCTTACACTAACTAAACTTTAAAAAATTACAATCGTGACAGCACTAACTGTAATATTAATTCACCAGTTAGGCAAACATCACATGGTGCTCCTTCACTGGTCAAGCTATGAAGCATTTACATTCTCCTCAGATCAAGAATAATATTGAGTATTCCTTCAGAACACTTATTGCAACAAGCAAACATTTTTATGATGCAACATTTCTAAAACTTAAGCATTTCTCAAGGAGAGGTAGAAACGCAACACTGTGTGGTTCTTCTAGCAAGGCTTAAAATAACTAATTTCATTGCTTCAGGAAAATGACTTAAACCATTATTCAATTCTCCAATTAGCATAATACCATGTCAAATTACCACTGAAAATGTGAAACATTAAGAGTTTAAATCATTTTAAAAATGTTTTGAAATCGATAAATGCAACACTATTTAAAATGAAAATTTTGCCATTTTTAAAGCCAACTTTAAAAACAAAACTTGAACATTTCCACTACACTTACAATTAGCTTTATTAATCAGAAGAATGTTTGCATTACAGCTTTGGCTACTCAGACTCTCATATGGGAGAAATGAACCAAAACATGGAGGGAACTGGCAGAAATTGCTCTCAGAGCACAGAGCATGGATAAATGTCTATCTTTAGCAAGTTATTAGGGCTTCTCCAGAAGTGCAATTGTAACTACAGCTGAGTGTGCAGTAAGCTAAAGTAATTAAAATGGTTATTAAATGGTATTAGCCAAGCTTGATTATGATTACTTAAACTGTGTAATCTAAGTAAAATCCTTTCCCTGCTGACAGCGTCCGTTACCTTCAGCAGGCACTAAGTGAAAGACACTGTGCTGCTCTATGGTTTTAAGAGAAAAAAGACACAAAAAGTCCTCCAATTTCACTGTGATGCACCCTTGCAGACCAGCCTTTTTTGCCAAGGATAAACAGGCAATGCAGCAAAAAAAATGTCTGCAGTCATACCGAAAGTAATGAACATACACCAAGGTATATCCCCACAAATTTCAATGACGTGCCTGTGGTGAATAGGGGGCATGTGTAGTCAAATAGGTAACGCTGCATAGTTAATGAAAGTAACTGACTGCATGCAACCTGCTGAGACCACAAAATGCTACAGTAGATTGGGAAAGAGGTTAGTCAAACCAACGCATGAGCAAAAAAAGCCAGCCAAGGCCACGTTTGCACTCATGAAAAATTTGATATGGAAGGCAGAATGGGTCTCCAGCGAGGTAATGGGGGGCGGACGACACATAATCTGTCCACTCCACTGCATATCTGGATTTCCAACTGCTGTTGGATCCGCCAGTGCAGCACAGCACAGACCAACATCTAACAAAGTTCTCTGTACATGGAGAGACTGGTAGAGCTCTGGCAGTGTATTTCAGCATTAATAAAAAATTAAAGTGTAGTGCTTCGGTAGATCTGCGCTCCTCTTCCCAGGGGTGGATGGTGGGGGGGTTGTTTGAGAAACTCTGAACCAGTGCAGCATTCCCATATCCACCCATATCTAGTGAGGAGCTTTTTAAAAATTCATTAATTTACAGCAAAAATAGATTAAAGCACCCAGCTGAGCAAAACTCGAAATTTGGCTCCTGAATAACATTAATAATAAAATAGCTCCCAAAAGCCCCAGGGGTTTCGCCTGAAGAAACTGTGTTGGCCTCAGCTCACCTCGGTACACCTT
Organism: Sinocyclocheilus grahami; assembly: GCF_001515645.1. NCBI lineage: Eukaryota > Metazoa > Chordata > Actinopteri > Cypriniformes > Cyprinidae > Sinocyclocheilus > Sinocyclocheilus grahami. Next base: position 206,187 of record NW_015505594.1, read on the forward strand.
GTGAAAGGCTCATATTTTTGTAAGCGCTAAAATATTTTAATTGTCATTCATGAGAATGAATATGTTCAAAATTGTTCTGCTATTCAACATCAATACAATTTCAATCTGATCATAGCCTAGTTGAAACTGCAACACTAGCAACCAGTGACCCAAAAATGCCTGGAACTGCAGTTACTGTAATTGCTCTGGTCAGTTCTAAATTAGGTTCATTTAAGTGCAATTATCCCCCAGTTATCTTTCACATAAATAGGCTTTTTGAAAATGAAAAAGTGGGCTCACACAATATGACTATAGAAACTCTTTGGTCATTTTTGAGCGAGATGCTAACGGTCTAATCAGATTCAATGATCTATGCTAAGCTACAGCTAAAAGCGCTACCGCCAGACCCGGAGATCGGCTGAATGGATTCGAAAATGGTAAAACTCAACTGTCTAACTCTAGGGGAGTTGGAAAATATGCCAGTGTTTCTTTAAAGAGCATTTTAGCATCCTGAGCATGCGTTTTGCTTTTGCAGGCTAAAAGGCCTCATGGTAAAACCCTTTCAGAATCTTGGTCTCTTAATTCATCATTTACAGTGATAGACTAAAAGATAAATCTTGGGATTTACAAATCAATGTTCATCAACATGAAAATCGATTAAAATTGAGAAATCAAGAAGTTAACTAGTCTTTAAACCTAAGACTAGTTGATTATGAAAATGTTCCATCACAACCATGATATAAAAGGAAAGGAGAAGATGCTGTGAAAGGACTGTAATATTAATGGTGGCAGCTTGTCTGAATTAACACTGCTTACCAGAATGTAAATGATTCTGCATTTAACTAAAAAAAAAACACTAATTAATTTAACACTAGCATTGCAAGAGTGCTATGTTCTTTGAGTCATAGTAATTTATATGCCTAACAAGCACCAACATGCAATATTGACAACCACTGAGGGTTGCAGAAAGTAAACAAGAAAATACATAGCACAGAAAAGTAACAAAAAGCATTTTAGTCCAGATATTTAATGTCATCGCCAGGGGGAGCGGAGGAGCAATGCAACAAGTGGTTACCTGATGGGCAGTTTCTGAGCTGGGGAAGCCATGCATTTAGCTTGCCTGGGCCCCATTTACCAACAGGAGTCTGACAACTTAATCTCACGGAGAGCCATTTAAATAATCGTTTCAACAAGGGGGAAAAATTAAAAGCCTCTCAGTGAGACAGGGCTGGGCAAAGGGCCACCGCTGCATTCCAAATGAGCTATTGGTATGCGAAAGGTGAGGGGCTGTCTCTTCTTTGCTCACATCAGACTGCTCAATCTCCACACGCCTTGCTGCTAATTCAATGTCATAACAGTGTTTTTCAACATCACAAACTAAAATCCGTCTTGATTGTGAAAATCTAATGGAGAAAATGGGAAGCAAACCACTTGTTGCAACCAGACAGAAAAAGAGAGAATTTGATACACTGGTTTCACACAACACAAATGTAAGAGAACAGATGTTTTTGCAGCACAGCTGGAGAAAGGCTTAACTTTTCTAAATGTGGGACAAAATCATATCAACCAATTCAGCAGAGGGGAAAAATAAAACATGCTAATGCCTCAGAAAACACTGTAAACAGTGTAACGGTAAAGACAGCTCATTACACTGAACACCGTATAGCTCCAACATATAAAAAAAAAATGAATAACACAGTCACCAAAGATCTAAAGCGCCATACAATGCCCCATTTGGCGTGTAGCCTATGGCACCTTTAGTGATGATAAAGTAGGTGGAATGCATAAAGCTAGCTGTTTCCAGGTGAGTTTAGACGTAGCGGCAGGATGCCCACTGAGGCCTGAGGGCAAGACGGAGACGAGTCTGTATGCAATACTGCAGCGGAGGCCTCGTCAGATCCTGGCATGGGAACAGTTATGGTACGCTACAACAGATGCCATGCTGGTGTTCTTTAACAGCTCCCATTCCAGCCCATTTAGCAAATCACTAATGAACAACATACAGAACAAGTTGAAAGATAAATGACACTTCAGGGGTACCTTTTCTTAAGACTTGCATTTAAAACTGAAGTACTCTGGTCGACTAAATAATGTCTAACTTTAGCCATTGGCTAATAAATTCTTAGATTTTACATGCCAGTATGAGTGTGAGAGGCGTTCAACACAGATTTTCACTCGATAAACACGCTGACTGAGCGCTTGAGAGTTTCGCTCTCCGTCAAGCGATCTGTACTATTTAGATCTGCGCTCAATGGATCATGTCATGTACTCAATGGATGCGCAGTATGTAGCACGCAGCGCACCTGTATTTGACGTACCGTAAACTAGTGTGAAGGCGCACGACTCGCCGTCGCTTTACTGATAGCGCTGTTTCTCTCACACATGTAAAGAGAGAGAGCGAGAGTCTTGCATACCACGCTGAATCGACGCGCTACATGTAAACCACATTCTTTGTTGTATTTTCCTGTCAAAATAACAGTTTATTTAGAATTATTCCGCTTTTAAGAACAAGCAGAAGATATGCCGGTTTCTCGGCAGTGGGCGGAGCTAATGCGCGAACAGCTCTTGTTGGCTGGCGCTCATCTATTACCGTCCCTGTTTTGATTTCAGCAAATCAGTTCGAGCTAACACTGACAACGTGATTAATATTCATGAACTCAGCAGATAATAATAGTAGTAGTAGTATCTTTTAATAATAATTACTAATTATAATAATTCCATGACCAACAATATCTTAAACACCACCACCAGTCCTAAGTTCAGTTAAAATGACAAATATGCATTCATTCATGGTTACCAAGTTTTACTTCTAATCACTAGTTCTATCATTAAATAGTGCTTAATTATCATAATATAATTCTTGATTGGCTGAAGTTAAGAGTGCACATTCAGTTATTTAAGAAGCTGCTCCATTTTATAAAGATAAGCTGTTTGGGTGGAATCATGTGTGTGTGTGTGTGTGTGTGTGTACCTACTTAATCATATTCTGGGGACAAATTTGTACCAAAAAGTGAGCAAAACCTGACAAAATCGGCAAAAATTTGTAAAACTGTTATAAAAATAAAGTAAACAGTTTTTTTTTTTACTTTTGAAATTGTAAAAATGCAGAAAGTTTTCTGTGAGGGGTAGGGTTAAGGGGAAGGGGTGGGTTTAGGTTAAAAAGTGTATAACTATCTGTATATAAAAACAATAGAAGTCTATGTAATGTCCCCATTTAGATAGCCAAGTAAACGTGTGTGTGTGTAAAACAGTATATCAGTCTGGCGAGTAAACGAAAAAATTTACTAGCCTATGGTGATTATATTGCCACGGTGTGCATAGAGGGTTAATAATATACATTTAACTAACAAATGCTAATGACACATATACACAAACATACATACATATATATATATATATATATAGTCTGCTATTCCATTTTACATCGATACAAAAGTACAGAATATTACAGAGTTTAAAATGTACAGCATAATTTTCATGACTCATATTACTTTTTATACAAATGTAACAATGTTCTTAATGCAATAATTGTAAATACTAAAAGGCAGCAGTTTCGGCACAAGAACCACCAGGCGTGTTCTGACAGGCAACTGATGGTTCAATCGTTTTCTGCGTTCTGTGGGCTGACAACCCAAAGACAAACAAGTCTGGTGCTAACGTGAATCTTTCACACTATTGTACTGCTACGCTGAATGGGTGGGGAAAATATGTCCCGGGTAATTCACATATGTCCATCATTCAATATTTTAAGCATGCTAGTACATAATTCAACAGTCTCTCCATTCGTACTTTAATCTCTAGTGAATGAGGAGGGGGAGAAAATCCCATTAGAACTCATTAAATGCTGTTGGTCAATCCTCATCAGGCCAATACAAATGTAACATGCATGCAAAAATATGCAGACAACCTGTCATTGTCAACATAAGACAAGACACTACAGTCAAAACCATTGTTTTTTCATGCACTGGTCAATTTTGAGATATTAGTCTATCTTGCTTCTATAACATGTCTTCTTTCATACTAGTGAAAAAAAACACCCAAAATTCACATTTTAAAAAATGATCTCTTTATCTTTTTGCATCTGTGGAATTTAATTACAATACATATATTTAAAGGCTGTTTTTTTTCGCCTGTACTGAGCAATAATCCTTCAATTCAGTAGCACGTACAGAGTTTTATTCCTATCTATATTCTGTATTTACAGAGTAGCTTATTTAAATACCACTTACCTGACTGTATATAACATTTTACTACTGTTGCCAGCATTTTCTGTTTTATGGAGCGATAAATAGAGATACCAAAAAAATACTCTTAATACGTCAACAAAACGAAACAAAAATTCAATTTATGCAATTACACAAATGAGTGCATAATTAATTACATCACACCTCATATTTAAACATACTATTTAAAAAACTGGAATACAAAACAATTGCCATATTGTACTGTGATTAATCAACTGGGGAAGTATAGTGATGTCTACTTGTTACCATATTCACCTGTGGTGTCTTGCCTTAATGTCAAATTATTAACGTTAGACATCGCGATATAAACAACAAGAAAACAAATTAAACACAGAGCACAACATGACAGCAAAGGTATGTTCTTGCAGCAGCTAAGGGGGAAAATCCAAATAACTGACAGACAGCGGGTCACATTCCAGCAGCTACACAGACGGGGGACTAGTCTTGCACTGACTAGATATGACAGTCTATATATGAGGTGTATACAATCTTACAAATATCGCTCAGTGTAAGATCACAACTGCTGAAACTGACTACTATTATAACCTGTCGTCGAATTCACCTAAAGTGCTACTTCATCCAGCATATGCTGTCAGAGAGGTAAACAACTCATGCAAAACTTCATAAATTCACACTATAAATCTCAATAACGCTCCATAAACAATCTTACACCTCTTGTTCGCACAAAAACCGAAGTTATATGCATCTTAATGGCACCACAAGTTGGCCTGGATTCGTATTTAAAATGACACGCAGCTGCCGCACGTCTGCTTTCAAAATATTAATAGACACGGCCTCCACCTCCAACTACTGTTAGTTGACAGGACCAAAAGTTGCTCGTTTGGCAGTTCCCGGTCGAAGAGCTCCCTTCCAGCTCGGCTTACTGGCCGAGTTTCAGTCACAAATATTCCAAGTTAGACGCCTGTCAAATAACAGGCGAGCTAAAGTAAAGCTGGCGGCTAATTAGCAGCTCACTCTCGCTACCTGTTTGACAAACACCGTATTGGCGGCTAGCTGCTTGCTAAGTAAACTTGTTCTCCTGTGACAGTGGCGCTTGCAGTGTCCCCATCTGCCCCCGAACGACGGCGGCAGCATACCACTTGAGGCCTGAACGTCCTTCCTTCCGCTCTGCTCAGAACTTAACAGTTAAGCACCACACAACTAATACTTAAAGTCGTCCATTTTTCGCGGGCCCTGACTTCAACTTCGCGAGCTCCATGTCGCGAGCTCGTAACGTTCACCCGCACTCACCCGGGCTCGTGTCCGCTACTGGAGGCCAGTGCAGGTCTGTCAAAGTTAGCCGTCCCCTCCCCTCCTTTTTCGATCACAACTGCCTCTCTCTCCTCGAAACGAGCCACAGCTCTCCGTGTTTATCTTGGGGTTGAGACCCGCAATCCCTTTACCGGTTTGTCCGTGGCGTCTCCTAGCTTCTCCGCCTCTCTCTCTCGCTGGCTCTTTTCGTCTTTCTCTCCGAATAGCTAACATCCGGGGACTGCGCGGATCAAAAATCCGGAACTACTTTTGGACATTAGCCGGAGAACGGCCCACTTTACCAAGCTGCGACAGGCTTTGCAGCCGGAAAGTAGTGCCTTTAGTGTACAAGAATATTATCACGAAAATTATTATAAATAGCTTTTCTTCAGCGCAACCATACCATATGATAAAAAACAATTTCGATTTCCTTTGTCGAAAGAGTAGCAGTATATCCGAATATAAATTTAAAAGATGTAGATAGTTCCCAACATGTTTTTTTTAAATGTATTGATCAAATGAAGTTGGTTTTATGCTGTTATTAGTTTTTGTCTGGTTTTAAATCAGACAATTCATGGATGTTGAGTTACCACAGTGGATTGTGATTTCGTCCGGAATCTTCTGAACTATTTTAATATTAATCAGTATTTAAAATATTAAATACCTATTCTGTTAATAAGAAACGTTATTACTGCTAATAACGGTGCCGTTCATAAAGATTTTGGCACATGGGTAACGATATATGTAGGCCTACTAATATAACTGTTCCTAATAAAAGATGTGGACAGCACCCCAAAATAATAATAATAATAATAATAATAATAATACATTCAATAAAGACGTTTCCCCCACTTTGATCCGTTTGTCTGGAGGAAGAAAAATATTCCTCATTTGTTTTACTTTTGTGGTACACAAACTGATCTATAATAGAGAAGTAAATAGTCATATTCAGAGAATAGTCATTATATAGATCAGTGGGTACACCACGTGTTTCTGGTTTCAAATAACTTCCTCATTTCTTTTATTTATTGCTTATTTTAATTATTATGGTTCTTTTAATAGGTATTGTTATTTTATAGTTATTTTAATTTTAATAGAATCTTAAAATTAAGAGCATTTATTCATTTGTAAGATATGTAAATATCACATTTACAATGCGACGTTTTCATGACCCCAGTCCTAAATGTTTGCAAAATGATTTGCAGCCTTTAAGCTGTAAAATGCTACTCATTTTGTATTGCTTAAACAATGCTGCCCCCTGTGAACCTGAATGTGAATGACCTGTTTTACAAATATTTTGCAGCTCATTCCTCCTTCAAATCCTACATTAGAAATGTATTTGATATGTTGGATGGATGATTATGCCACTGTTTATTGACCACAGTAAATTAAATATATTAAATAAATTACGTAATATACTCTCCTTATTTTATCTCTGTTTTCTTGTGTACTTTCTTTTGTCTTTCGTACCACTGTGGTCCATGTTTCCCATAAAAGCAGAAAGAATAATAGTCACCTGAAAACCTTTATTTTGGAAATTTCACTGCAGCCCTCTGAAAGAGCCAATCACAACATCCGAAGCTGCGCATGCGCACATCAACCATAATAAGTTGCGGGAACTGCTCCTGTTGATCTGTCACACACCAAGTGCAAGTTTATCAGGGTCATTCGCTGGTCAATTCTATTCTTTAGCGTTTTATTTGTGAGTGAGCAAACAGGTAAACCCTTGTTTATCAACGTGATAATAAGAGAAGATTACACTGACAGCGAGAATGTATCTTTCTCGTACTTAACTTTAAATTAGTGCAAGAACTTCGTCAAATATTCATCTGACCTTAGCTGACCAACAGTGTATTGCTCAGGGACAATTATGTAATGTCATTTTTACTTTGGGTCTGAAATCTGTCTGAGCTTATTTCTAATTCCAAATGGTCATTCATAAACGCTTGCAAATTGATAACACTTTAATAACTAAAAATGTATTCTTTTAGGTTTCGATGGCCCACTCTGAGCCCTCAGCCTCAAAGGCAGTGGATGGAGGACTGTCTGAAGAGTTCGCGGTCCCCTCTCATGCGGAGGAGGTCAAGAAACTCATGGCAGAGTTTGCCGAACATCACGGATCGGCCGGGCGCAGAGTAGTTCTGATCACCTCGGGAGGAACTAAAGTTCCTCTGGAATCCCGAACAGTACGGTTCCTGGACAACTTCAGCAGTGGCCGGCGAGGGGCCTCCTCTGCCGAGTATTTTCTGGACTCGGGCTATGCAGTGATCTTTCTGCACAGGCATCGTTCTCTCTACCCTTACACTCGTCTGTACACAGGGGTCAGTTTACTGGATAGCATACGATCAGAGAGTAGTAAGGAGGACGCTGGTCAGATCCTGGTGGATCAGAACGCGCTTCCAAACATTGCAAAGGTTCTAAAGCGCTATCAGGCGGTGAAAGCGGCAGGATTACTGCTGCCAGTGGAATTCAACACCTTGTCGGAGTACCTCCATCTACTCAAGGCTGCAGCTCAAGCATTAAGCTCCATAGGTGAACAAAGCCACTTTTTGATTACTCGAGGCTGAATACATTTGTAGTGGGATTACTAGTTGTATTCATTTCTGGTTTTCCCTCCTAGGGTCCAAGGCAATGTTTTATTTGGCTGCTGCTGTTTCTGATTTCTACATCCCAGCTTGTGAAATGCCAGAACACAAAATCCAGTCCTCTAATGGTCCACTTCAGGTGTTGTATAATAAATACAAATATTAATTCAGTCTTCTAGGCCAGGGGTTTTCAATCTTTTAGATTGCCACAGACCCCCAAATATGATCATCCTCGTGCAAGGGACCCCCATTCTAAAATTGTAAAAAGTAGCTATATATCTTCATGGATAAAGATCAAATTTATGTGAAAAATATGTATTATTTGAATATATATTTAGTTTTTATTATGTTACATGAATGTTTTTCTACTAACTAAAGTACTGTGCTGTTTGATCTATTTATAAATTTTTCATTATATTAGATTTATTTAAAATGTCATTTATATATATTTTATGTTTAAGAAGTTCATGGTTTATTTTTTTTACACCCATCTGCTATGCTACATTTAGTTAATCTAGACTCCAAACAACATATAACATGTCATTCCTCTGCTTGTTTAATGTTATTTAGATAAGTATGAAGATGGTTCCCAAGATGCTGTCCCCACTGGTGAAGGACTGGGCACCTAAGTCATTCGTCATCTCTTTCAAGCTGGAAACGGACCCCTCCATCCTTCTGGAGCGAGCACGGCGTGCCTTAGAAACATACAACCACCAAGCAGTGGTTGCGAATGTTCTCGACACACGCCGTGGTTATGTGGTTGTTGTCACCAAGGACACGCAACAAGAGCTGGTCCTCACAGATGAGGAAGTGCAAAAAGAGGTAGAGATTGAGGACAGGATTGTCAGTAATCTGACTGCAGCACACAGTCAATTTATGTCTCAAGTATAAAAAACCATTCTGTGATTTTGTAGCATGTACTGTAGGCTCAAGGCAGATCTGGGATCAGTTTTTGTTGTATTGTAATAATTCTGGTTCAAATTTGAATAGAGAAACTGATCCTGGAAAGTTAACTTGTGGTTGTGTCGTTCCAATTAACATTTGCAAGTTCAGAAACTTCTCTGTTGTAAAATGAATTTGTTTATTAGAGATCTAATACTTTCCTTTATATTAATTTCCTCTGTACAAAAATATCTTATTTCATCTGCTTTCTTTGGATATTAATCAGTTTAAAAACACAATAAAATGCTTCAGTAATTATCCTAATGTTCCCTTTGCTTAGTATTTTTTTAAACTTTAAGTCCATCTGCAAGAAATCACACACTTTAACAGCCGATGTAAATTACAATGGAAATAATATTATATAATGTATGTGTAATGTATAAAAAATAAACTTTCTCCAATAAACGTGTTAATACTTTTGAGGTTTAAAACATTTTTAATATGCTAACAGTTTTGAAATGCACATAACACCAAAAATAACTTTTAAAAAATAGCATTTTACTGTGATCAGAACTTGATTTTATTTTATTTGCTGTTTGAGCATTTGCACAAAACATGTCAAATCCATCTGTTAATATCGGTGATAGTGAGTATAAACATTGCAGAAACACCAGAAAAGTCCATATTAATATCTCATTCAAGTTTGCATGAGTATCATCTGTAGATTTATGACTTGAGTTTGATGCTCCTCTTGACTCCAGCACGAATACCAGACCATTCTCCACTGTATCTTGTCTCCTCACGCCGCACCTCACGAACCTGACACAAATAATCTGCAGTCAGTGTCCGTTTTGAGTAGTGATACCTTAAATTTCACAAACAAAAGTGAATTACAGAAATGAATCCTATGACACTTACCTGACCCTTCCGACGAATCTGGGCACGTCTGAACTTCTCTCTGTGTTTGACTCTGGGATTCCGATCAATCTTCTTCCTCTTGGGTGTGAGCCCTTTGTTCTTGGACATCTTTTCACAAAACATGATTTGGTTATGATAACACTGTCCCTAATATAACTTTCAGGACACAAGTTCAAGTTTTTTGAAAATTGTTTGGGTGCGAGTTGCATGCATCATTTAACCACAACACATCACCTGATAGGTGATCCTTCTTTTAGCATCTCCGTCCATCTTTTCCTCCTCCACCAATCTGGAAATGAAGTCAGTGACAATTAGGTCTCTGAAGCATTATTTATGACAAACTGCAAGTGCTGAATGTTGTAAACGGACTCACCTGTCCTCGTTCTGCATCTCGCTCTTCTTCCTCTTAAGTTTCTGTCTCTCCGACAATCTGGAAATGAAGTCAGTGACAATTAGGTAAACGGACTCACCTGTCCTCGTTCTGCATCTCGCTCTTCTTCCTCTTAAGTTTCTGTCTCTCCGCCATGGCATTATAAAAGCGCAGATTCGCTTCCTCATCTGATTCTGACTCCTCTGCTTCTTCCAACCTAGCCTTTTTTGAAACCTAAAATATAGACATGTCAGACTCAGAAAAAAGCCAATGTTCTAACTTGCATAAACTAAAATGGAAAAATAATTACTTTGATATGTTTGCTGCCCACTGATCTCTTCACAGTTCGGTCTTGCTGTTCTCCAGAGAGAAGCTGACACAGTTGAGAAGCCAGTCTAGCATCTACCGCTCCTAGTTCATTTATCAGCTGTGAAAGTGATAGAGATGAAGGTTTCCAAGCTTACTTTTTTTTTTATGAATACCTGTGAAAAAGGGTAAACTTGTTTGTACTTACATTTCTGTAGGTCAGCAATCTCTCAATCACAGGATGATTATGTGCTAGAATTCGTTTGGCTTTTAGAACCAAATAAAAACTAATGTTTGTGCAATAGCTGGGAAAAAAAGGGAATATTCATAGTGAAAATGGTACAATGACAATAGTGTAATTATTCCATTCAAGTCAAGGAATGTTCATATGTAAAAACAGAAATGTAAGATTTTTAAATGTTTTTAAAAGATGCCTCTTATTTAATTTATTGGATCAAAATACAGTAAAAATAGTAATATTGTGCTGATCTCTGGTCTTGCTGTTCTCCAGAGAGAAGCTGACACAGTTGAGAAGCCAGTCTAGCATCTACCGCTCCTAGTTCATTTATCAGCTGTGAAAGTGATAGAGATGAAGGTTTCCAAGCTTACTTTTTTTTTTTTATGAATACCTGTGAAAAAGGGTAAACTTGTTTGTACTTACATTTCTGTAGGTCAGCAATCTCTCAATCACAGGATGATTATGTGCTAGAATTCGTTTGGCTTTTAGAACCAAATAAAAACTAATGTTTGTGCAATAGCTGGGAAAAAAAGGGAATATTCATAGTGAAAATGGTACAATGACAATAGTGTAATTATTCCATTCAAGTCAAGGAATGTTCATATGTAAAAACAGAAATGTAAGATTTTTAAATGTTTTTAAAAGATGCCTCTTATTTAATTTATTGGATCAAAATACAGTAAAAATAGTAATATTGTAAAATACAATTTAAAATAACTTTTCTACTTTAATACATTTTAAAATGTAATTTATTTCTGTGATGGCAAAGCTGAATTTTCAGCATCATTACTCCAGTCTTCAGTGTCACATGATCCTTCAGAAATCATTCTAATATGCTGACGTGGTGCTCAAGAAACAGTTCTTAGAATTATCAATGATGAAAGCAGTTGTGCTGCTTAATATTTTTTGTGGAAACCATGATTATCTTTTTAGGAACAGCATTTATTTTAAAGAGAAATCTTTTGTAACGATGTAGAAGTATTTACGGTCACTTTTGATCAATTTAATGCATTCTTGCTAAATTTTTCTTTCAAAAAATAAAATAAAATAAACTTACTGACCACAAACTTTGGATTGGTATGTTTGTGCAATGACTATAAATATTATGTAATATAAATATTTCAATCACAGAATTAGACTACATAAAATGTTGTAGGTAAGGCTTACTTAAGATAAAGCTGCTGTTTGGTAATGAGGTATTTTGCACCCTAGAGGATAAAAAGGATACAAAGCAAAAAATGAAAATAATAACAAATTAACAACAAAAACAATGTACATTAGACTCAATTTTAAAGTATAATTACATATAAATTAGATAAGTCTAAAAACATATATTAAGAGCTATAATTAAGTAGATTTAACTAGCCTTTCCAGGAGGAATCTGTCCATATTTGACCATCTCCACAAGGGGCTGAACTTCATCCCTCAATTCTGTAAGCTGAGTATGCAATAAATACTCAAAATGATCAATAAAACAGAATTGAGGGAATACTCTTATTGTCTTGCAATGCATAAAGCCACATAAATGTCATTGCTGCAACCTTCTACCTTTGCTTTGAAGTCCTGAATAAGTTCCAACAACTCTGGGGATTCTTTCTTAAGCAGTTTGAGCTTTTCCTTCTGTGACATGGTCTTCAAATCCTTTACAATCCTTTCCTCTTTTTCAACCTCCTTCTCCACTTCAGCCTCTGCTGCAAACTCCTAACAGACCACAGGAAGGGTACAAGAACTTTGGGTAATATGATGCAAACATCCAAACTGTACCGATACCTTTAGAAAGAAATGTAGTACCTCGAGCAGGTTTAGATCATAGTCTTCCTCACTTAGGTTGGCTGCCAATCTCTTTTGAATTTTTTTGGCCTCCTCTTCCTCTTCTTTGTCTTCTGCCTCCATGTCTTCAAGAGATTTGCCCTCTTCAAAATACACAAATCAAACATGCTAGAATATGTTTATATTATACATACGCATAATGCAGGTAAAATGAAGAAAGGCTAACTTTTAGTGATATAATCCGAATCATAGAAAATCTTCTTTTTGTTTCCCCAAGCCATGTCATTTGGGAGATCTGGAAGAATGGAAATTGAAATGTCAGAGACAATGCTTCAAACATCTATGAGCAATTTTTAAAGTGGAAAAACATACTTTTATATGCTTGAGTATCATGAGTATTGCATACACACACACACACACACACACAAACAGTGTTATATTTGGCTAATCTTTAAAGCACATTACCATCATCTTGCTTTCCTTCCAGGTCACTCTCCATGTCGGTCTCCTCTTCGTTATCCTCTTCCTGCACTTCCTCCACCTCCTCATCATCATCCGAATCAGAAAGTGTCAGGGGCATGATCTCCTCCTAGAGAGAAAAACCAAGATCACCATGCAAAGCGGAAAAAGGTCAAACTATTCCCATCAGTGAAAAGCCTCATGTTACCAGTAACAAAACAATTGTTCTGCAGTTGTTTTATTTTCTTACCACTTTATCTTCATCCTCTTGATCGCTGTCTTCTTGAATCCCTTGAGCCAAAAGTTTCTATAGACCAAAGTCAAAGTCAGAATATTAAGTAATAGGAAAGTATTGTGACACTTCATGCTTAAAGAACATGGGGAAACTATAACTCGCCGAGATTTTTTCATTGTGGAATTGATCTATCTTATCCTCCACATACTTTGACGATTTCTGATGAGAAAAACACAAAGTTGATTATAATCAGAAAAGAATAATATAAAACCATTTTTATCCAAAACAATTACCTTATCTGGAATGACTTTGTCTTTATAAGCTTCATCATCGCTGTCATATTCTTGTTGCTTCTTTGCTCTAGGCTTTTTTACTATCCTTTGAAGTGGGGGAAATGCAAAAAAAAAACAAAAAAAAAGCACTTGCCGTATTACTACAATTCAATGGTAAAATCACAGAGAACTGAATTATATACAGTATATTTGCACTGATTTTTGTTGAGCAGACGTCTGCCTACATAGCTATGTCGGGTCTATTTATACAAATTTGTTAGTAAATACGACGATGCAAAATACAGTAAATTGGTGGATTTTTAAACATTTGTTTCATAAACTGATATATATCTGCTCTGCATGATTAAGGTTCTACCATTGTGATAACGAGCAGAAACCAGCAATAAATTACAAAGACACCTAAACTACATACCTTCTTGCTCGGACCATGCTGTCATCGGTTAATAAAAATTATCTAAATATTCGTGCAGTTCACAAATAGCGTATAGCTCATAAACCAAAACACAACTTTGTGAGAACAGATCAACAACTATCGGCCTGGACTTCCCACATGCGTTTAGAACGGGAAGTGAACCATTAACGAGTGCTTCCCCCCACAGCGTGAGTCTATGTCAAAATAAAAGTCTCAACAGACCATTTCTTTGTTTCAGAATATACACCGCGTTAGAACCTTATCGGCTTACATTTAATATACTGTGTGTGTGTTTTCAGTTTCAAATTGATATATCAATATCAATTGGTTGTTGTACGTATAATACTGCCAAAATAATCTACAAAACACGAACATTGACAGGAAAGAGAAAATAAAATAATTAATAAAAACATTTTAATAAATGCCAAAACCATTAATAAAAATAATGTAAAAAAAAAGTAGTGTACATCAATAATGTAGCGTACATCAATAATGCCATACATGTTCTTGCATTAATAAAAACAATATCTATCTATCTATCTATCTATCTATCTATCTATCTATCTATCTATCTATCTATCTATCTATCTATCTATCTAAGACCTGTACCTTCTTCTTTAAGAGGCTCCTCTGTCCTCCACTCGTTACCTGTGTTAATGGCATCTGTTTGAACTCGTTATCAGTGTAAAAGACACCTGTCCACAACCTCAAACAGTCACACTCCAAACTCCACCATGGCCAAGACCAAAGAGCTGTCAAAGGACACCAGAAACAAAATTGTAGACCTGCACCAGGCTGGGAAGACTGAATCTGCAATAGGTAAGCAGCTTGGTGTGAAGAAATCAACTGTGGGAGCAATTATTCCCCCAACTCAACTAGAAATCAACTTGGAAGAGACATATTAAGAAAATTGAAAATAAATGCAAAGGCATAATAAATTGCATGTCTTCAATAGCTAAGTATGATAGGGGAGCAAGAAAAAGTGCACTGTTGCATACCAAGCCTTAATATTTTCTAGTATAGATTATGGGTGTACAGTTTATGGGGCTGGAGCTAAATCAGAATTGAAGAAACTGGATTATAAACGGTCTAGAGCACCTAGAATCTGCTGTGGAGCTTTAAGATCAACCCATCTAGATGCCATCAGGGTTGAAATGGAGATGCCATTAGATTTTAGAAGAGAAAAGCTAGCTATGATGTAACAGTTTTATGGAAGGCATAGAAAGGAAGAAGTAATGATTTCTAGATTAAGGTTGGGACACACAGGACTAAATTCAACGCTTGCGTTAATGGGGAAGCGTGAAAATAGTATGTATGATGAATGTGATGTTTTAGAAACAGTAGAGCATGTGCTTTTTAAATGTAGTAAATTTGATGATCAGCATAATAGTCTTTTTTAGCAATATAAAGAAGAGACCAGTGAATGTCTTGGACCTTTTGGCAAAGGGTTTGAGAGATGATCATATATGGCGGTTTTAACCTTTTTAGAGTTTACAGGATTAGATCACAGGAGGCCTAGTGTCTGACGATGATGCTTCTGCCCATCTCGGAGGTTGAGAAGCACATTGTGGAAGCTGGAGGAGCTGAAGCATGTGCTCTGATGATCCTCTGGGGTCGGTGAGGTAGCCTATTACATTCTTATAATAATAATAATAATAATAATAATAATAATAATAAAAACAGCAATACAGATTCCTCAGCCATGTACGTGAGTAAGCTATACAGTAGGTGGTGGTTGGATGATGAGTTTAATTATTTTGAATTAAAATCAGCTATTAATAATTCAAAGAATACAACACCAGGTAAAGATATGATACGTTATAAAATATTAACCTTTTTAGAGTTTACAGGATTAGATCACAGGAGGCCTAGTGTCTGACGATGATGCTTCTGCCCATCTCGGAGGTTGAGAAGCACATTGTGGAAGCTGGAGGAGCTGAAGCATGTGCTCTGATGATCCTCTGGGGTCGGTGAGGTAGCCTATTACATTCTTATAATAATAATAATAATAATAATAATAATAATAAAAACAGCAATACAGATTCCTCAGCCATGTACGTGAGTAAGCTATACAGTAGGTGGTGGTTGGATGATGAGTTTAATTATTTTGAATTAAAATCAGCTATTAATAATTCAAAGAATACAACACCAGGTAAAGATATGATACGTTATAAAATATTAAAGAATCTACCAGCTAAAGCATTAGAAGCATCATTGGAATTGTATAATTATATATGGAATGAGGGTATCCTTCCTAAGCAATGGAAGACTGCAATTGTGCTTCCTCTAGCTAAGCCTGGGAAAGACATAACAAAACCTAGTAGTTATAGACCCATCGCTCTTACCTCTACGCTATGTAAAGTCATGGAAAAAATGATTGTGAGGCGATTGAATTACATTTTGGAGAAAAGGGAAATGTTATCAACTTTTCAAAGTGGATTTAGGAAAAGTAGATC
>NW_015505594.1:223327-225196 GCF_001515645.1 Sinocyclocheilus grahami
GGGAGGGAAACCGAAATAAATGCAGTCTGGCATATGATAAAGAAGATGAATGGAATTGACAGATTCAGAAAGATACCTGTAATGGAGGAAGGTGGGACAATAGCCATTACAAATAAAGATAAGGTCACAATGTTGGCTCAAACATTTGCTAAAGCTCATAGCATTGATAACTTAGATGATACATTCTTAACAAGACGACAGCAAATTATGAGTATATATGGAAATGCTTGCAAGAAAATATTCTTTTAATAGTATTTTGGATGATGAGTTTAATTATTTTGAATTAAAATCAGCTATTAATAATTCAAAGAATACAACACCAGGTAAAGATATGATAAGTTATAAAATATTAAAGAATCTACCAGCTAAAGCATTATTGGAATTGTATAATTATAAATGGAATGAGGGTATCCTTCCTAAGCAATGGAAGACTGCAATTGTGCTTCCTCTAGCTAAGCCTGGGAAAGACATAACAAAACCTAGTAGTTATAGACCCATCGCTCTTACCTCTACGCTATGTAAAGTCATAGAAAAAATTATTGTGAGGCGACTGAATTACATTTTGGAGAAAAGGGAAATGTTATCAACTTTTCAAAGTGGATTTAGGAAAAGTAGATCAACAGTAGATGCTTTGATACTATTTGAAAATGAAGTTTAAAAAGCCTATATAATGTTTGCAGTATTCTTTGATATAGAAAAGGCTTATGACACTTTGTGGAGGGAAGGTTTGCTAATTAAACTGAATAAATTAGGTATAGGTGGAAAAGTTTGTAATTGGGTTTTAGACTTTCTATTTGAACGTTTTAACGTCAAGGTTAAAATTGGAGAAGAAATATCAGATCCGTATAACATTCTAAATGGTGCAATTAGCCCAATATTGTTTAATTTAATGATTAATGATGTTTTTGATCAAATGAAATAAAAACAGGAATAGGATTAGCATTTTTTGCAGATGATGGAGCATTATGGAAGAGAGGACGCAATATTAAAAATGTAGTTAAAGGCATCAATTAAAAAAGTGGAGGAGTGGTCCCTGGATTGGGGTTTAAATTTTTCTGTTTCAGAAACAAAATCTATGTTATTTACTAAGAACAAGAAGATTGAACATTTAGATTTGAAGTTGTATGATCAAACATTGGAAAAAGTACCTGTTTTTAAATACCTTGGTTCATGGTTTGATGAAAAATTAACATGGAAGCTGCATATAAGTAAAATTGAATCAAAATGTAGAATGATCATAAATTGCATGCGTACAGTTGCCAGTCACAATTGGGGAGCTAGTCGTAGTGCATTGTTGTGTATGTATCAAGCATTGATTCGTTCCTGCTTTGACTATGGATGCATTGTATATGGGTCAGCAACCAAATCTTTACTTAAAATTAGATATCATCCAATCCAGAGCATTAAGAATATGTTGTGGAGCAATTAAAACATCACCTGTAGATGCAATTGGGGTAGAAATGGGCGAGATGCCTCTTGAACTTAGAAGGATAAAATTGACAATGACGTATTGGGTGTATCTTCAACAGTCAGTAAGTACTCACCTCACTCCTAAAGTACTGGAGGAGTGCTGGGAATATTCGTATGATGGAGGATGTAGTTTTGGATGGAAGAGTAGAGTATGGGCCAAGGAGTATGGCATGGATAATAAGATGTACCACATCCTAATGTACCACTCACTGATGCCCCACTATGGAGAGTCCCTGAACCACTTGTAGACTTGAGCTTACTAGACAAGCCCAAAGGTGAATACATTGGAAAGGAGGTTAATGCTATTCTAAATAATACATTTTATTCAACATTACAAATATTTACGGATGGATCTAAGGAACCTGTTAATCAAAAGGTTGGAATAGGTGTATATATTCC
>NW_015505594.1:225306-249274 GCF_001515645.1 Sinocyclocheilus grahami
TACAGTGGGTTGAACAAGTCAGACCAAATAAAGTGGTAATATGTTCAGATTCGTCTTCAGCTTTAATTAGTATAGCACATGCGAGATCAGACAGAAGATTTATTAATGGAAGTGTATCTATCTTTATACAGATTGAAAGAGGCTGGAATAATGGGGGGTTTTTTTGGGTGCCAGCACATGTTGGGGTATCTGGTAATGAAGTTGCTGATAAACTAGCAAAAAAAGCACTAGACAAGATGGAGGTGGATGTTAAAGTTCCTATGGGTAATAAGGAGGCAAAGTCGATTTTAAAGAAAAAGTTAATGAATAAATGGCAAATTAGATGGGATAATAGCAGCACAGGGAGATGGAGTTATAATATTATGCAGACAGCAGGGAGGCTAAATTGTCAGGGAAGAAATAGGAAAGAAGAGGTGTGGCTGTCTAGATTAAGACTGGGACATACAGGGTTGAAATCAACACTGGCACTTATGGGTTTACATGAAAATGGGTTATGCGATGTGGTGTATCTGAAAATGTATATCATGCACTTTTTAGGTGTAGTAAATATAGTGTATATCGTGACATATTATTTAGTCACTTTGGGGAGGAACGATTGACACGAAGATATTTTAGGAAAAGGTTTAATGGATAGACAGGTATACAGAGCACTAATTAAATATATCTATGACTCAGGTTTAGGATCTAGATTATAATATGTGTGGATGGGAGTATTCTACCTAATCTGGGGCATGAAGAGCTAATTGTGAGTGTTAGAGGAGCTGAACACGCAGCACTAGCATGAGCATGTGATCTGAGTGCGCCATAGATTGGAGAGAATAGGAAACATCCACCAATGGGTTTTTTTTGTTTTGTTTTTTTAACTCAAATTTCAGACTCATCACCTATGGAAGTTTACTTGACATCCAGTACAGTAGGTGGTGATAATGCTCCTAAGGAGTTATTCGCCATAAAACAAGAAGAATAAGTAGGTGGCGGTAATACTCATGGACATAATAAATACCTAGACGCCTCATTGGCTGCTTTGAGCCGTTGAGGCGTCTACGTCAACGCATCCGCCATGTTTGTGAAGGCAAGACAAAATAAATATTTTTAGCCTTAAAAATAAATGGAGGTAAACGGGGAGCATGTATCAACCGATTTCAGAGGTTTGTGATCTACATGGAGTTAAAAATAACTCTGCTTCCAGTTATTTAGTTAGGTTTGGAAAATTATAAATTTTTGTAAGAAATTGTGAAAACTCACACTTGTTGATTTGATTGATTTGTTCGGTTTACAATTCTAATGTTAATGTAGTATAACTGTGACATATACATGTTTTGTCATTTGAATGTACATTAAATTAAATTAAGTTGTTTCATTGCTTTCTCTGTCTTCAACCCCAACATTTGAGCTTTTCTTGTGCTTCAGGTCAGAACACAGCTCATTCCCTTTGAAATGCTGGAAGAAAATCAAAATAATACATCTTTAAGAACTAATAATTTACCATCATTGAGAAAATTGAATAAAACCAGCGAATACAAATCAAAAAGTGACACTCTTGGTAGTCTGCTTTTTATTCTGATAGCACTCTATACAGATAAACTCCACAACAAACAATAACAAATGCAACTGATAATCCTTTATGGATCCAGTAAAACTTACAGTTACAGTGGTAAAATATTATGCACTGATACAGTGCACAGTAAAAGTGATATGCAATATTAAAAAGTATATGTAGTACAAGTTGTAGTAAAGTGAATAATATACAAAGCGAGTACAACAGTATATAATAGATTTATAATAGCATAAATTATATGTATAATACCATAATAAATAAATGAATAACAGTAGATGAATAATATCAAGTAGAATATGTAATATCAAGGGTGGAATAATACAATAATGAAGAATAAATGAATAGCAAATTATAAAGTAAAATAAATAATCATGAAATGTAGTTTTATAATAGTATTGTGTAATAATTATTAAACAAAGTAAGAAACAAGTAAGGGGGTGGTTAGAATATGAGCAGGGTAATTCTGTTCATTCATTCAGGGCTATTCTGGGTTTTAACTAGTAAAGTCCACAGATTTATGATAAGCTATGAAATCCGTATAATCAAGTGATGATAAACTTACTCTTTGTAAATAAGTAACATTAGTGAAATTAAAGAGAGATGATTTAGCTCCATCCCTAATCCTGACAGTCTGGCATTGTCTTGTCAAAGAGCTCACTGTACATATTGTGCTCTTAACACAATTTACTTTATGATATAAACTACAATATAAAGTTAAAACTTTGAAACACATGAAGTTATACAAGCTACACAAATTAACAAGATATACCAATGATGAAAAAAAAGGAAAGTCTTTTAAAGATAGCTTACAATAGACTGAAGAATGTTACACGTTTTAGAAGCCTTTGAGTTCAAAGGATTTGACATATTCTTAAAAGAAGTAAAAAGGGACTTTATATCAGATGAAAACATTCTAAAGTTAGGTTTGCACTGAATGGTTCTGGCTTTATGAAGGTGAAATTTACCCAGAGGCAAAGCAATAAAACTATATGTTCCAGATTAATGTCCTTGGAATGAAAATCTGACAAAAAAAATGTTCTGTTATTTCAATCATTTTTTTACAGCAGGAAAAAAATAACATGGTAACTTCTGACCAAAAAGACTTGGTGAATGGGCAATGACAAGTCTAATACATCTATACATTTATCTAATACATAAACACCATTAAATGCAAGTGTAGGAAAATGGTTGTTTACACAGCCATAATATAAATGCGCTTTAAACAAAGTTTTTAAACTGGCAGGGATACTTTTAGTCAGCTTATTAAAATCTCATAGTGAGATTGATGCACCTTTCAAAAACACAAAATCAGAAAAGGAAAGAAGGTCCCCGTCCGAACTGAACAAATCAGAAACAAAAAAGATATTTTGATTCACCCATTCAATGAAACAGAGTGATTTGTTACCAGACAATATATTTTCATTGTTCCAAAGAATACACGTGTGCGGGGAGAAATTATGTTTAAAAGCAATCTTCCAGGATTCTAGGGCTTGTTTATGAAAATTACCCTTGGAATGGGCTGAACTGGAACGTCCTAAGCCCTTGGTCACTTAGAATCAGCTATGGAGTTGGTTTATTGTTTACATTTTTTCCCTTATGAATTTGTTTGGTGCCGCATTCTATATCTATATAGGTATGTTTGGGCTGTTATAAATGTTTAAAAATATATATTTATATATAATTGTTTGAGGTGGGGATAAATTAAACACGATCTGCGATGACGTCACAATCGTGTTGCATTGTGGTCTATGGAGCGGCCTGAAGTGTGCATATGAAGCAGACTCGCTCCCTCGGTCAAAATCGAGGGGTCGAGGGTCTGACCATATAAACTTCCCTCGTCCACTTCACGAAGTGGAACGCACTTCAAAATGGCAGCAGTGATTCCCCTGAGGGGAAGTGCTTAGGGAAGTTCGCGAGTGCGTGTCTAAAAGTGGAGTGGTACGCAGCCTAGGTATTTATTATGTCTATGGTAATACTCCTAAGCAGTGAACGGCCATTGAACAAGAAGAAGAAGCAGCGCATGCGCCGTCGCTCTCTTCCAGTGTCGACACTGAGCGCGACCAAACAGACGTTGAAGAACAAGAGGTGGAAGAGTACAGTTGAAGCGCTTCGTCTTCTTTATTATTTTAAAAAGATCAGTTAAGACAAATAAATTCGGTAAGAATATGCAAAGTACATCAATTCACACAATGTATTTCATGTAGCCATACACAACACTGTCGACATTTGCAAAAATGCAATTGTTTTATAAGTTTAATGGAGGGCAGAGTGATTGTGAGCTGCAAGCACACGACATAACTTAGTTTGGTTTAAATGGGTAATGGCCAGGCATCTTTTCCTTCTCGTGCAGTGGTTCTGTTGTTTTCTTATTTCTGAGAAGTGCTGTGCTGAATTGAAAGACTGAGAGAATAGCAGCGAGCTGTGTTTCTGCTGTAGACGGAGTAAATACAGACGGCGCCATTTTGTCATCTCGCTGGGTTTGAGGTTTGAATGGCCGATGACGCCATGCCATGGATGTTATTGTTAAGCTCATATTTAACTAGATGATTTTTATTCAAGAAAGCAAAGAGTGCTACGTTTCAAAGCTTTTCTCGAACGGCTGGACACACCTGTCTGTTTCTATTGTTATGATTCTCTTTTATTTCAGTGGTTGGTTGTTCCTGCTAAAGCGAATAAGCTCTATTTGACACATCATTTGAAATGTGCCCTGAATGAAGCTCATTTTGTATTCGATGTTGTATTAAGTTTGTAGCCACTTCGGCATGAATCTGAAATATGGTGACATTGGAGCGTTTGGTTTGTGGAAATCGTGTGAAAAGTGTTGCTGCCATAAATCTCTTAAGATTTGTATTCAAGTGCGATTAACAGACTTAAACCTTGATCCTATTTTAATTATTTGGTTATTGATAGTAGTTACTATTAGGCATGGGCCGGTATGAGATTTTGACGGTATGATAACCTTAAGCTAAAATTTCACGGTATCACGGTATTGTCGTTATAAATGTAAAAAAAAAAAAACCTTTTTTCCGCTGAACACAATATATTTAGTTTGAGCAGCATAAAGAATATTAGGAACAGTAGAATTAGTTTTTTGTCTTTGATTTGTTTCCTAAAAAGAAAAATAAAGACTGACATCTTTATTTAACCTAAATCTGTAATTACAGTTATTTAATTTTAGTTATGTAATTCATATACATCATTTAGTTATATAATTTCATGTACATCATTTGATTTAATAATAACGCAATTTGAAGCAAAAACAGAATGTTCTGACTAGCTTTGTGAAATTATACTACATGCCTGAATGAAGCAAACAGCAGAAGCTCTGAATGAGACGCAGATTCACTCTCTGACAGCAGGAGGCGCTTCTGGAACACCAGATACAGTGTTTCCTTGGTTACCGCTGTAAACAAAGCAGCACTGTGCTGAAACACTGCTTTAATATGAACTATACAGAGATGAGATTAAGAGAAAATACCACGTAAACTTTTCTGAAGACAGTCAGTTCCCCTCAGAAATACATTCTTAATAGGGCCTTTCGCACCGCGGGAACCTTTTCATAGTACCAGAACTAATTGTGGAACTACGCACTTTTTGGCGTTTTCGCACTGCCGGAACTGGGTGCGAGTTTAGTATCGGACTGCCTTTTTTCGAGAACCAAATTAGCTCCTACTCAGGATCTAACCAGCACAACTGGTACTAATCGTGACGTAAGTAGACATCGATTGGCCAAACGTGTACGAAAACACCCTCACCCGCCATGATTTAAAACGCCGTGTAAACATACTGTAAACATTGTCAACTTATTTCGCAAGTATGGAGAACAGCAATAGATGGATGGACGCTGAAGTGCAGGCACTTGTAGCAAATGTAGCACTTATTTAGTTTGAGCAGCATAAAGAATATTAGGAACAGTAGAATTAGTTTTTTGTCTTTGATTTGTTTCCTAAAAAGAAAAATAAAGACTGACATCTTTATTTAACCTAAATCTGTAATTACAGTTATTTAATTTTAGTTATGTAATTCATATACATCATTTAGTTATATAATTTCATGTACATCATTTGATTTAATAATAACGCAATTTGAAGCAAAAACAGAATGTTCTGACTAGCTTTGTGAAATTATACTACATGCCTGAATGAAGCAAACAGCAGAAGCTCTGAATGAGACGCAGATTCACTCTCTGACAGCAGGAGGCGCTTCTGGAACACCAGATACAGTGTTTCCTTGGTTACCGCTGTAAACAAAGCAGCACTGTGCTGAAACACTGCTTTAATATGAACTATACAGAGATGAGATTAAGAGAAAATACCACGTAAACTTTTCTGAAGACAGTCAGTTCCCCTCAGAAATACATTCTTAATAGGGCCTTTCGCACCGCGGGAACCTTTTCATAGTACCAGAACTAATTGTGGAACTACGCACTTTTTGGCGTTTTCGCACTGCCGGAACTGGGTGCGAGTTTAGTATCGGACTGCCTTTTTTCGAGAACCAAATTAGCTCCTACTCAGGATCTAACCAGCACAACTGGTACTAATCGTGACGTAAGTAGACATCGATTGGCCAAACGTGTACGAAAACACCCTCACCCGCCATGATTTAAAACGCCGTGTAAACATACTGTAAACATTGTCAACTTATTTCGCAAGTATGGAGAACAGCAATAGATGGATGGACGCTGAAGTGCAGGCACTTGTAGCAAATGTAGCACTGCCAGTTGTCGTTGGAGATTCTTAGTCCTTCTTTCAATCGCTTTACGTATATGTCGACTTTCCATGTCCATTATTGTGAAACCCGCGAGACACAACAAAAACAGCTCCGATCACAGCGTCCTCCATCCTCCTGTTGTTAATGTTGTTTTTCTTTGTTACGTCACTTATTAGTACACACTCTCGATGCGAATGCAACCCTTTAAATGGTACTGGGAAATAGTTTGCGCAAAATCGTCCCAGTACTTTAGTACTGTACATTTAGTTCTGGAACTAAAGTGGTGCGAAAGGCCCTATAAACCCCCAAATCAATATTGAAGATTTTCTTCCAATAGTTTGTGCATCATGAACAGTGAGTGATCTGCCTGCTACAGTATTTTTCCCTGTGCGTCCGTCTTCAATCTCTCTGGCCTGTGTTAACGGGCGTTTACAGACTTCATATTTTCACTTAAATGACATTTTGGAAAACGATTGCATTGGAACGCAGTTTGTGCAAGTCCAGAACAGAGACGAGTTGGTTGCAATAAGACAAAAAACGTCCGGTTGCCTATCACATAAGTTCCAGGGGAAGCTCCTTAAAGCAGCACTATGTAACTTTTGGCGTTCTAGCGGTTAATAAACAGAACTGCACACATCCCTCGGAAGAACATTCCAACCGGAGCTACTTCTCTAAGTTTGTCTATGGCGATTCACGCAGGTACGCGTTACTCCGCAGTGGTGCCGACCTGACCAGGATACAATAGTCCAAATATAAGTACTTATTATAAGTGTACCGTAGTGATTCGGAATAAGACATAAACATGGTTTGGAAGATGAATTCATGATGTACTCGCTTATTATATACATTTTGCTAATTTTGAACACACAAAAAGTTACATAGTGCTGCTTTAAGTTTGGACATCCTACACAAACGTGACTGACCGCTCGCACCAACAAGAGGAGGAGGAGGGTCCGTGTTACTCTCTACACTGCACTCAACCTGAGGGATTCCTACACTTTCAGTCTTTGAGGAGACATGAGAAACTGCGCATACCGCAGGAACGGTATAACGGAAAATATTAGCGGTTTTGAAACCGTGAAATTTTCAAATCGCGGTATGCCTTGAAACCGGTAATCGGCCCATGCCTAGTTACTATCTGTTTTACGTGCATTCAGGTTTATTTTCACATGGTTGCTGAATATGTGACCTGGTTTCCACTTTTGGGTTAAGACTCTTTATTTAACTGGCAGAACATAGGAGATTGTCACATTTGAGTCTGAATACACTTATGTAAGAACTAACCTAGTTTTTGTGGTTTCTGGTGGTAGGTGATCAAATACTTAACTCCCATTTAAACTGTTCACCCATAAATGAAAATGGTCATTTTCTCACCAAAAGCGATTAAACTCTGTTATCTTCAAAACAAATGAAAGTATTTTTAATGAAACCTTATCTGGCGTTCCTTTGAAAGTCCGTGCAACCAAAACTTTAGCACATCAAAAAGTACATCAAGAGATTGTAAAAGTAATCCATAGAAATTGAGAGGTTTAATCCACAACATCGTGTTTTAAATGATGATGAACGCAAGATCCAGTGAGGTTTATTCTCATGCGTCAAGTGAGCATATTTAAGCTTCTGTTAACCATATTTGTTTGGCTCCATGTATGAGAGTTGATGATTGTTTATGTGTGAATAAAAGCCTAAATTAAATCCGTTTATTATATCAAGTGAAAATGTCTCCAAAAGATTTGGATTAAACTACTCAATTCATGGTTTACTCTTGGTTTATCTCTTTTTGTATAAATTTCACATTCTCTGGAGAGATACTGAAGAAAGGTTTCTAAAAATGTAATGTTGTATTGGTGTTTTTACTGTCACATTGGCTTTTGTTTGTATGTTTGCACTTGCAGGTTACCAATTTGGAGGTCAGAAATGCATAAGTTAGTTTGAGACAAGCTAGATGCTATTAGAGATGCTCTCTAATTGAGTTTCTTACACTTTACTCACAACTTACCAACATTATCAGATGTTATTGTCACTCCATGGAAGGTCACTCTCTGTTTTTGTAGCTTAATATGCTTTGACATCTGTTTTTCCCCCTTTTTATATGAAAATGTTAAAATGTTCCTGTATTTTGATGTGTTGCTGTTAAGTATTAATGTTTGCTGGGGTTATGAAATACATGACATGCATGCGTTTTAAGCATGCGTCCAATTCATATGTGTATGGCTTTCGCGAAGTAGCTGGCCACCATCTGATGTGCACAAGTGGTGATTAAATTTGTTGTTTTGCTGAACAAGAATGTTATACTAAATGGGCTGGAAATGGCTGGCACTGAATGGTTTTCTTGGAGTCACTCATGGGTATGCTTGTTCTAATGCTGTTTACATATATTTCCCTCCATTTATTCTTTTTATTACAGTCAAGAATTGATTTTAAATGATTGCCGTCAGGATTGGCTTGGGTATCCTGTGCATCTTGTAAAGAAGCAGCACTTTTAATACAGGTAAGCATCTGAGGGATCTTGGTCAACTAAACTTAGAGATATTTGGTCAATTACTTTTTTTAGTTATCTAAAAAATAATAAGAAAAATGCATTCATTTAGAATCTAGAAATGTGGCTTAATGGTTTTTGTTGTCTTAAAATATGTCATTGCAATATGCATTCTGTGCGAATGGTTGACTATCTACAAATGCAATTGTCTTTCTCTTTTTTTTTTTTTTTTTTTTTTTTACAATTTTATAAAAGTTTTGGGGGAAATTAAGAAAATTGCTGCAAAACTTTCTTTTAGGTTGTTGCTGTCTACAGTACAATGTTATAAAGCATAGGCTATTTAAGCCTATTTAGGGTTCCCACAGTTATTGAAAACCTGGAAATATAAGTAGAATTTCGAAATTGTGATTTCTAAGTCTGGAAAAGTTGAAATTAAAATCTTAAAAAGTCATGCAATGCAAGTTTTTCTGGCTCTGCTCTGGGGCCTGATGTATAAACGTTGCGTATGCACAATTTTTTACAATGCTATCAAAGTTTTGGGGGACATTAAGAAAATTGCTGCAAAACTTTCTTTTAGGTTGTTGCTGTCTACAGTACAATGTTATAAAGCATAGGCTATTTAAGCCTATTTAGGGTTCCCACAGTTATTGAAAACCTGGAAATATAAGTAGAATTTCGAAATTGTGATTTCTAAGTCTGGAAAAGTTGAAATTAAAATCTTAAAAAGTCATGCAATGCAAGTTTTTCTGGCTCTGCTCTGGGGCCTGATGTATAAACGTTGCGTATGCACAAAATGGCCATGGAAATGTGCGTACGCAATTTTCCACACATAACGGGATTTATAAAAAAGAAACTAGGCGTAAATGTGCACACCGTACGGACACTCTAGTCCAGACCATGCGTACGCACTCTTTTACTGGAGTGAGTGAAATAAGGAAGCAAACAGAATGATTTTAAAGTCTGTTTTACATTTGACATACACATTTAGATTAAATAGGACACTGAATAATGAAGTTAAGAACTGAAATTTCATTAAATTATTATCCAGAAATTACAACATTTTTATATGAATTTAAACAGAAATATTTGCAGTGGATATGCTGCTTTCAAACAATTTTCCTGTGTCATGCGATTACATTTTTTAATCGCAGTGAGAATTGCTTGGCGTATGACAATTCCGCTTTAAATTGTGTTCCAAGTAGCAAAACTCGTGTTCTGAGAAAATGCTTTTGCACGAATAATGATCATTGATGTGAACTTGATTCGTCTGATGGCTTTGGAACATAGACGGTAACGACAGACATAAGGATGCGCTCGTTGATCAAACAGTCCATTCATTGGTCTGATGACAGTAGAACTGTTCACAGGTGTCGCGCACAGACAGTAGCCTAATGATAACCCCTTTCGTGCTCTTCCCAATATTGTGACAAACACCATATTTAAAAGATAGAATTTGAAGGAAACCGTAAGATATGCGTGTTTTATTTTCAAAATGTTTTATTGACACGGTGAGTCAGACAGCTATTTACACTGCAAAAAAATTATTTCCATAAAAATATAAGCTATAAACATTCTAAAATATATGTTTACCTTTTAGGCAAATTGCATAAATTAGAATAGTGATGTCTCAAAATGCATTTATAGTCCGTATCTCATATTTTCCTAACGTGTTGTAGGCTAGCCATAACTGCATTAAACATGGTGTCACGTGAATGGAAATATGCATGGAAATGATATGTAGATGGCGTTATGCATATTAAAACTAAGCGTTGTAAGATCCATAAATGGCTATTTCAGGGAGGAGACGGGGTGGAGATTCGTGTACGCACAATCTTCCGCTGACTGGGTATTACAAAGGGAATTTTGTGCAGGTTCTGGTGTACGCATGGTTTTATAAATCTGAAAAATTGTGCGTACGCCAAATCTAGCTTTTGTGCATACATACACTTTTAGGATGAAATCTATGGAAAGTTTTATGCATGAGGCCCCATGTCTTAAATAATTTGTCAGCTAAGCTGTAAATTGCTTTTGGTGAGTGCAGTCTCCATTTAAATTTTTCGAATTTTCAAGGATTTAAAAAATGCTTATCCATTAATCACAGGTGGCTATAAAAGCCATGGAAATTCATGGTTCAAAATAGGGTTGTAACAATATATCGGTATGAGAGTTTATCACGGTTTGAACGTGCACGGTTATCATACCGTAAATATTTGCATATCTACTTTTTTTTTTTTTTTTTTTAAAGTCCCCCTGTAGTCAAATATTTTATCCCTTAAAACTTATCTTTGATCATCAAAATTACATATTTACATTTTTTCTTGTGAAAATAATTTCTCATTCCTTAAAATAGCTTGAATGCAACTGTACACCCTTTTACTATATGCTGATCTATGAATATGCAAATTAGTCCCGCCTCCACTCAGTCACACCAGCCAGCGCCTCCTGATCCACTGAACTGTAGTAAACGCAAAACAATGGCATACACGGATAATGACTGATAAATCTATATATTTTTACTAGTGGACAACTACAGTGAATACTGTAACATTCGTTAAAGTTACTTACTTGACGATGTTGTGTCCTAAAATGCCTTGAAGACTCGAATACAGCCGTTTGTGATACTTAATTTGCGCCCGCGAGCATACGCGTGTGAAGTGCAGATGCCGATGCAGGAGAGGTGGGTCTGACTCCGGGCTACTTTTACACTGTTGCCACGGGTTATAATGCAAGTTAGCGGTTCTAAATTCACATTAAACCACAGCTTCATGGGTTTTTTGCTTTAATTTATTTTTGGTTTTGTGCTGGTATTGGTATATTTTGCATGCTAGTGATAGGAATCGATCCCTTGACGTGATTGGTTATTGGTTTGTGACGTCGCAAACCGGGGGCTGTTTCAAAACTTTAAATGAATGAAAAAAAAAACGCGCTCACCCGCACATATGCAACTTATTTCCGCTCGGCTGCTTCACTCTGCATTCACTTGGCCGAACACGGGGTTGTCCTTGAGGACGGATCCAATTTGCAAAAAATGTGGACGCAAAGTGGCTGCAAAAGCAAGCAATACATCCAACATGTTCGCTCATATTCGTGGACATCATTCCAGCGTGCAGATAAAGGTGTGTCGCATTTATAACAAGTTATAAGTTAAGGTCATATGATTTCCGGGATGCAGAGGGAATCCCGGTGCAGTCGTGAACATGGAATTTACAGTACAGGCTAACGAGGATGTCACGTAAAACACGCTAATGGATCCACATCTGATGGATGGATAAATCAAAAGTAGATATGATAACGTTATGTGTCTGAATATTAAAGCGCAAAGAGACCGCTATATGAATAATCTGCTTGTTTCTGCATGTCTCTTGAGTGGCGCCGTTTTATCTACTACACACTGAAGAACGCATACATAAATGGTGTTTTCAGCATCTATACATAAACATGAACATCACCATAGCTGCTCTGAGAGAAAAATTAAATAAACATTTCCTTTTAACATTTGAGAAAAACCATAGTCAAATACACAGGTCCGCTACAACCCGTCAAAATAAAAGTTCGATTTAACTTGAAATTATGACAGAAATATATTAGCATTGTACAGTGTTCTTCAAAGTTATAACAACAATAATAATATTCTTTATAATAAAATCATTTATTTAAACATTAAGGAATATCATGTTTTTTCCATATTTTAACTTGGTATACACCTCTGTTGTGCAGCACTTTGCCAAAAATAAAAGTTGTACATTTTCATTTGATAACATTTTAAAACATTTAATTAAAATGTTAAAGTGTGGTATAGGTATACATAAGGTGTACAGCTTTATTTTTTAATTGTTTTTTTTAATGAAATTTATTTTTTCAGAAGGGAGATTTCAATACTTTCATTAAAATGGTTTCAAGTTTGTTTACTCCAATAACTTGTTCTTGTTTTTTTAAGAGTCATTGTTACTGATAAGAATTATTGTTTAATATATACAGTTAAAACCGTGATATTTTCTGAGATTATTATCATACCGTGAAAATCTAATATCGTTACAACCCTAGTTCAAAAGGTTTGGGAGACCTGTGTTCAGTTCATCATTAAGCCAGAGACACTGTAGAATAGGCTACACCAGTGGTTTTCAATCCTGGTCCTGGGGACCCACAGCACTATGCATGTATCTTTTATTGAAAATACCAGATTATCAGCTCATTAGGAGAGATCGTCATGAACTGAACTGAATATGTCAGATAATATAAAAATGTGCAGGACAATTCAGTCTCCAGGACAAGAATTGAACCAATGGGCTATGCCATATTTGCTTAATTAAAAAAACCAAACGGTATTATTAGTGGTCTCGACCTTCTGTTACATTTGAAGATTGTGAGTTGAGTTGTCAGTTAAACTCCGGAAATTAGCATGTTTAACAGTGTTTTATGTAGTGTTTCAAGATTAAGTGTTTAAAAATGCTTTTAAATACAACTTTGAAAATTGCCATTGCTTTATAAGTTTTGTTCAGCTCAGTTCATTAGTCATTTTGAACTTTTCAACTAAAAAAAATTCTAAACAATGTGATAAGCTAAGAATTTGTGATTCTTACTGGATTTGCGGTGTTACATTTTTTTTTTTGCTATAATGTGTTTTCTCTCATAATCTTTGGTCTTGCTGTTAATTGTCTTGTAGTTTTATACTGGTTTTCTGTTATCTTTTTGCCGTTTACCATAGCCTGACAGTCGTTGCCTTCTTTCATCTACAGGTGTTTGTTGTTGCACCTCAGCATGGCTGTGGTCATCCGTTTGCAAGGTCTCCCCATTGTGGCTGGGACTATGGACATACGTCATTTCTTCTCTGGATTGACCATACCGGATGGTGGTGTACATATTGTAGGGGGTGAACACGGTGAGGCTTTTATCGTGTTCGCCACAGATGAAGATGCAAGGCTTGGAATGATGCGCACAGGGGGGTCGATCAAAGGTTCCAAGGTTTCTCTGTTGCTGAGTAGCAAAACCGAAATGCAAAATATGATCGAGCTCAGCCGTAGGCGCTTTGAAACTGGCAGTGCAGAGGTTGCCACGGGAAATGGCAGTAGGCCGGGTCCACCGGTTAGTACTGGTGGAAGTGGAAGAGGCAACTTGCCAACCACGGCACAAGGTTTTAGTAACACAACTTCAACTACAGCCACCACAGCAGCATCAACACATGATCCTGTAAGCAACAAGACTGTCCCTACCTTTTCGACCACTACAATGGGCAACATGCCCCCAAACTTTAATAATTTCAGCAGCCCAAGTCTTAGTTTGGGATCCACAATGTCCACGGCAATGTCGTCGTTGAACTCTGTACCTCCCCCAGTACCTCCCTTGCCCACCATGCCATCTCTACCACCCATGCCCCCCATGCCAGTATCCACATTGCCACCAGTATCCACATTGCCTCCAATACCAGCTGTTAATCCGCTAACATCAGTGTCTCCGGTCCCACCCATTGCACACATGCCGCACCTGCCAGGGCTTCCACCATTTAACCCCGGTGTCCCTCCCCCTGTTGGCCCCGTCACTGGTGGTTTAGCCTCTTGTCCACTGTCTCTCGGAAATCCCAATCCAATGTTCCTGAATCCCTTAAACCATCTAAACCCCCTGAATCTCCAGTCTCACATGAAATCATCAGTGGCAAACCCAGATGAGTTTTACATTCATCTACACGGCCTTCCTTTTTCAGTCACTGAAAGTGAAGTTAGAGATTTTTTCCAGGGACTTGGGCTTGAGTCCGTTCGTTTGCTCAAAGACAACCTGGGTAGAAACATCGGCAGGGCATTGGTTAAGTTCTTCTCACCCCAAGATTCTTTTGAGGCTCTGAAAAGAAACTCAGGAATAATAGGCCAAAGATATGTTGAGGTTTCTCCAGCTACAGAGCGGCAGTGGAGAGAGAGCGCAGGACACTTTAAAGTATGTAGTGACGCCGAACACAGCCGTCATCATCGCAGAAACACCAATTCGCCACCACCCTCTGGCCGTGAGCGAGCCAGGTCTCGATCACCCCACAAACTAGAATTCTGTGTATATCTGAAAGGACTCCCATATGAAGCAGAAAACAAGCAGATTTTTGAGTTTTTCAAAAATCTTGACATTGTTGAAGATAGCATTTACATTGCATATGGACCCAATGGCAGGGCAACTGGTGAGGGATTTGTGGAGTTTAGGAATGAAACGCACTACAAAGCTGCTCTCGGATGCCATATGCAGTACATGGGTAGTCGGTTCATACAGGTGCATCCAATCACAAAGAAAAATATGTATGAAAAGATAGATGCTATTCGCAAACGAATGCAGGGTTCCCAAGGCAATCAGAAGAATAGTTCGGGTGAAGGAGGAAAGAGTGCCAAGAATTGTGCTCACATAACCAATATTCCCTATAACGTGACAAAAAAGGATGTCCGTCTGTTTCTTGATGGCATTCAGTTGTTTGAGGAAAGCCTTAAGGTGTTAGTTGACGCAAATGGTAATGGTCTTGGCCAGGCTATTGTGCAGTTTAAGTCTGATGAGGACGCACTTAAAGCAGAGAGACTACATAGGCAGAAATTGAATGGCAGGGATGCTTTCGTTCATTTGGTTACATTCGAGCAGATGAAAGAAGTTGAGAGAAATCCTCCTCCCCAGGCAAAAAGAGGCCAGAAATCCCAAGGAAATTCCCATGCTCATGCTCATACCCATGTACACACTCAGCCCCAGGTCCAAGTTCCCCAAGCACCTCATGCTTTTCCAGGAATGACAGGCAATGAGTTCAGTTTTCTGAGAAGTGCTGTAGGGACCCTTGGCAACGGTCCCCCTTTTGTCAACCCATTCATTGCCCCAGGTAATGGACTGGCAGGTCCACCACCTTTACCGCCACTTGGCGCTGCTTTGGGTGACGTCTCGCTTGGCATTCCCCCGCCAATGATTGGGGGACCTCTGTCCGGTCCTGTTTTAGAGCACCCTGGTTTCAGACCTGACGGCAACAGTGCACCTTCCAACTTTGTTGGTGTGTTAGAGCCCTTAAGGGGCATGCCACCGTTTGATAATGGATCTTCTCATAAAGCAATTAGCCAAAATCGTGGAGGTAGCCAAGGTCAGCGGCCAGCTTCTGAGAGTTTAAGAGGACCATCCAGCAGTGGTCCAGGTAATACGCGGCCCACCATTGTCAAAATTCAAAACATGCCTTTTACTGTGACCGTTGACGAGATAATTGATTTCTTCTATGGCTATCAAGTGTTGCCTGGTTCTGTATGCTTGCAATTCAATGAGAAAGGTTTGCCCACTGGGGAAGCGATGGTTGCTTTTGACTCCCATGATGAAGCAATGGCTGCTGTTATGGACCTGAATGATAGGCCCATTGGGGCAAGAAAAGTTAAGATCACTTTGGGATGAAAGCAACATCTTTGTCATTGCAAGTGTCTTAATGTTTGACACGGTTTTCAGAAGGGGAAAAAAAAAACTTATCTGGCTGTGTTTATGTACAGAAGAAACTGACAAGTATTAGATTTTTGTTTTCTGTACACATTATTTATCCAAGATTGTAGTTTAATGAAGCATGACATAATTGAGGAAAGACGATGTTTATTTTAAATTCCTCTAAACAGCATTGTTTAAGACTTCAGGCCAATAATGTGTTAGTTCACATCTGCAGATCTGAAAAAGGGCCATCTTTATAGTGGTATGTTCATTAGAGCCTAATATCTGCGATGGAGGTTAGTTGGCAAGTACGTTTCACTCCCAGAATTCGTCATTTTGTATCTCTGCTCAAGTTTTAAACTTCTGTATTTGATCCATGCTGCATCTACACATTTTCTTCTGAGGTAAAAACCGTGCTGCTGTGCATTGTGTGCTAAATTCATGCCTGCACTTCAGTTGCAATGTTTGCTGTCTGCCACAAGTTTTTCCTATGTCAATAAAATGCAAATGTCTGTCTTTATCAATATCTGTTGCTGTCACATTGAATTGCTTTAAAAAGCCTGATGTCAGACCAATTCTGTAAATGCTAAGCGGGGATGTGAAGCAAATGCAGCATTGTAATTTGTATATGAAAGCATTTTACTCTCTTTGCTTAGATTCTCTTCTCTTGTTGCTGTGGTGTTTGATGGCTTCCTTTTTTTTTTTTTTTTTTTTTTTTTTTTTTTTTTTTTTTTTTTTTTTTTTTTTTTTTTTTTTTTTTTTTGGAGTTTGGCTTTTTTTTAAGTGTTGCTGAAATGGGTCAATTGTTATGTTTATTAGTTTTTGACGTTACAGCGCTT
The DNA here is from genome assembly GCF_001515645.1 of Sinocyclocheilus grahami. Taxonomy (NCBI): domain Eukaryota; kingdom Metazoa; phylum Chordata; class Actinopteri; order Cypriniformes; family Cyprinidae; genus Sinocyclocheilus; species Sinocyclocheilus grahami. The sequence continues at coordinate 242,297 of NW_015505594.1, forward strand.
TTTCTCTTGTAAATACTTTCCAGCTGAACTATTGTCAATAAAATGCCATTCCTGAAATGATGACACTTAAAGGTATTCTGTTTTCTCCTGTCCTCCTGTTTTTGTTTTTTTTTTCTCTCCAGTTCAGATATGAACATTAAAATGTTTTGCAGTGACTTCCTTGTTTCCCATATTAAACTAATTCTATTTTAAATATTTTTTCATCAGATGTTATTGTAGAGATGGGACTCTAGCTCTAATCTATTGCTTGTTGCTTTTGACTGTCTTTGTTGTAGCCTTGACCTTTTCCCCACAATGCATCATTTAAAATTTATTTATTTTTATACCTGAGGTAAGAAGGCACTCTTTAAATTGTTCATATTTTCTGCTATCACAGATAAGCATCTCAGGTAAAAGCAACATACTGTTAAATGGGTTCTTGGTTTTTAGAGTGGAAACAATTTTGTTCAGTTGAGTCAGGACGTTAAATTATCTAGTAATTATTTTAGTTAATATTCTGTTGAACTGCATGGTATAGATTTAGGCTTATGCCTAAAGTATAGTGTATGGATCACAAACTCATGAAATTCTGCCCCAGTTGTGCCACAGATGGCTTTTTAAGAATGCAGAGTCTCCATATGTTAAAAAAAAATAAATAAAGAGGAACACATTGTTTTTTAACTTTGCTTTGATATTATATAAGGGGATAAACAATTTTCATACAAACTGCACTAATGAGAGGCACATGCAATGTTTCATTGTTTTGGCTGTGGATTATTGTGGCAAATGTCATGCTGCATAAAAGCTTTTCTAAAGATTTTTCAAGTAGCTCATGGTTGTCATTTCTTTCTTCAAACCTGGTTTTCAAAGAGTTCTACACATTCTCTGTGCATTTCTATCAAAGAAGGTCAAGTGCGATTTGCACTCAAACGCTGTTTGATGCTTTGAATCTGCTTGTGATGGGCCTGCACAAAATTTCAGGATTATTTATGCAAGTTGTTTTTATTTGTTGATCTTTTGCGCTTTTGTTGTGAAATGCTTTAGAATTAAATTCATGATGAGTTGACTATTTCTGCCTATTTGCATTCTCAAGCTGTTCTCCAGCTTTGTGGACTGCATATTTTACTTTGTGCCTTTTTGGCACTGAGCCTTGGTTCCTGATGTTAATGTTCAGGTAAGTGCTTATCATAGATATTAGTACTGCTATAAACTTTCTGTGAGCATTGGATTGTCTACAAGTTGTCATTTCTTTCTTCAAACCTGGTTTTCAAAGAGTTCTACACATTCTCTGTGCATTTCTATCAAAGAAGGTCAAGTGCGATTGGACTCAAACGCTGTTTGATGCTTTGAATCTGCTTGTGATGGGCCTGCACAAAATTTCAGGATTATTTATGCAAATTGTTTTTATTTGTTGATCTTTTGCGCTTTTGTTGTGAAATGCTTTAGAATTAAATTCATGATGAGTTGACTATTTCTGCCTATTTGCATTCTCAAGCTGTTCTCCAGCTTTGTGGACTGCATATTTTACTTTGTGCCTTTTTGGCACTGAGCCTTGGTTCCTGATGTTAATGTTCAGGTAAGTGCTTATCATAGATATTAGTACTGCTATAAACTTTCTGTGAGCATTGGATTGTCTACAAGATTTAGTAGTGTTTGCTTTTCAACATTTCAAAGGAAGAATGCATTATGTGGAAAAAATTATTGAAATATTTTGCTGTAGTTGAATAGTCATTGTTCTGAGAAATAAAATGCTGCTATGCATTGCCACATTCATTTTGGAAAGATTTGAGCTGATACTGCAACAGATAAATGTTTTTCAAGAAACTTGATTTTGATGTATGTCATTGAAATACTGTTTCTACAAGTTGTGTAACCGTTATAACATTGCTTTATGGTGATTGAATTGGTGAGACTGATGTTAAGGAGTAATGCTTTTTTATAGATATTAAAACTCTACAGTTTGTTTTGATTGCACTGCAAGAAGGAACAGATGCCTCTAATTTGTCACTCTGAAAGACTATCCATCAAATAAGGTGCAACCGAGTAATGTACTGTTTGTTCACTTTTTGCATATGAATTGTCCCAGTTGTGGAATCTGTGTTACTATGGAGACATAGCGGACAAGGAAAGTACGCTCCGCCCAGTTGCTACGAGAGGTTGCGCTTAAACCAGTCGAGACTAGTTACTGTGTTGTGGCACGCTGGTAGAATATAACCAATATAAAGCTGCTGAATGATAACTGCATTGTTGGGTGTTCGTGAAAGTATTATGAGCTCATGCAGTAAGCTATTAATTACTCAGCCGTTTTAAACGCTGAAACGCTATTATTTATAGATTAACTTGGTAGTAGTGTTTAGACTTGGGTTTAAAAAAATAGAAAGTATGACAAGTATAAGTGTATGGGGTTGGTTAAAATTAGAATTGTTTTGTCGTCTGTGTAACGAGTCGGTCCACGTTGGTTTCATGCACAGTGCTCTGTGCTGCGGGCTGGTGCGGTGATTGACAGGCATCTGGCCAATCGCAGCGTTGTTTAGCTGGCGTTCTGACCAATAGCGTTGCACGTCTGGAGAGGAACTGAATGGCACCACCCTGCTCATTTTATATTACATGAACGTGTTAGGGTGGAGACGGTAGTAGACCGTTTTGGCATAGAGAATCTCCGAGCACAGTTTCTACAGTTTGAAAATTGTTAAGGGTATGATCTTTTTTATGTCATGGTCGCATTTGTCAGTTCATTTTATATTAACTGGTTGCCTGTTTTAGATTCGTGGTGCGCCGTTAAGCAACGCACAAATGGTTTTTAACGGCGTTATAATACATTTAAGGCGTGACTGTCGGAAAGTCAAATACTGACATGTAGGCCCTCAGATACGATTTACCTCATATTTCTTTGTTTTAACACGCATAGTTTTGTGAAATGGAGCATGCATTATTCGAATGTTATATATACTTTTGTTTTGCTTTACTACAGACAAGTTCAGCAGAATGCGTCCTTCTGAACAATTCTTTCCCTTTTTTTGATCAAATATTTCACTTCCTCACGTTTTTACGCTTCAGTGATTGATAGAAGCTGTTTAGCTTCGAGACAAAAACTTTATACGATCTTGTGTCTGTCTTTCAGATGGCAGCTCATTGTGTGTCGAAGGTCGAGCTCTCCATCTCTTGCAATAATCTCTTGGATAAAGATGTTGGATCCAAATCTGATCCACTCTGTGTTCTGCTGCAAAGCATCGGGGATGACAAATGGGCAGAGGTATGCATTTTAACCCTTAAAAAGCCGGTGTAGCAAAATTGCATTAAAAAAAGTAATTATTTTTATATATATATATATATATATATATATATATGAATTTTTTTTTTACTAAGGATGTCACAGCTTGCTAAGTCACTGCTTATTGACACCCTTACTAACAGTAATTTCTGTGATTTATTATTGAAATTATTTATACAATAATCATTGATGATCTAATCCATATAAACAGTATATATGTATGTGTGTGTGTGTGTGTGTATATATGTGTATATATATATATATATATATATCCATCCTTATTGCTTAATGTATGTAATCATTGCAGGTAGAACGCACAGAAAGAGTGAAGAATTGCCCTTATGGGACCGTTATCTGGTTTGAAGAATCTTTTTAAACTAATGATTTAAAGGAAATGGGATTGTAAACATTATGCATGTTTTTTCCCCATCATTGTATTTCCTAATCATGAAATAAGATGTTTACACAGCAACATGTTGTTCAGTTCTTCAGTAGCCATTGTCACTGTTCGACCGATTTATATAACATTACTGAATAAAATTGCCTTATTACCACATAACACACTTGGTGCAGGTTTTTTTTTAATGTGTAGTTTGTCATGTCTTCAACAAAAAGGCATAATATTATTTCAATTGATCCTATTCCCACTTGCCTTTTTATTATTAGGAGTAATTGAAATGCAGATCTGAGCACAGCTGTTCACCTGTACACTCATATTACGCCCTTGCTTCACTAACAGTTCAACTGTGAACTATTAAATTATCATAGGTAAATATTACAACAACTCTTCTGCCTGGGGAGTTTTTCTTCAGATGGAATTCCAGCACAGTTCCTCCAGATCGTATGCTCTGCCAATGACTTTGAAGGCCTCATGAATACTGGATCATTTGAAAGCGGCTTAATTGCGGATATACTTGTCTACCACTTATTGCAAGTCAGATTCGAGTGCCATGTTTGTACCTTAAGAACAACGAAGACCAACTTCACTCAAAGCTAGCACAGTGGATCAAGATTACAAGACACAGAAACACAGCCGCGCTTGGCCATGTCTATCACTGTCCTTTTAAAGAAGATATATAACCTGCCAGGGAAATATGACCGCAAAGTGGACTTGTCTTTTAGAGGTGAGCACAGATTTTGAAGAATTGCCATTCTGTCATATGATTAATATTGCCTGTTTGGAGAATATATTATGCGTATTTAAATGTTTAGTTATTTAGCCTATATGATGTGAGAAATAATCGAAGGACTAACAAGTCATATCTTTCTTTAAACTTTTATATGCAAGACTTCTATTTGAACACGTTGACTGTATTTTTAAAACATTGTTTACTGTCCAGGTTTTACTCACAAAACCAGGATCCTTCAGTGTGAGAATATAGCCATCTTCAATGAGGTAACCGGGTTTAAAAAAAAAAAAGTGATGTTACTACTACAGCATACTAACAAAAACAGCTGTTTTAGTTACCGATCCTGTCATAAAATCAATATCGTTATTGCTACACTACCATTGAAGAGTTATTGTGCTCACCAAGGCTACTTTTATTTCATAAAAATAAAGTAAAAACAGTCATATTGTGAAATATTATTACAATTGAACTTTTACTGTTTAAATATATTTTAAAATGTAAAATATTTCTGTGATGGCAAAGCTGAATGTTCATCATCATTACTCCAGTATTCAGTGTCACATGATCCTTCAGAAATCATTCTGATTTGGTGCCCAAGAAACATTTCCTGAAAACAAAAAACTGTGATACGTTTTCAGGATTCTTTGATGAACAGAAAGTTCAAAAGACCATTTTAAATATAATTTTTGTAAGAGTCTTTACTCTCACTTTGTGGTACATTTAATGCATCCTTTCTATATAAAAGTATTACTGACCCCAAACTTTTGAACAGTCGTGTATTTTCACAGTGCTGATTTAGGACAGAGCAGGTGCCTTTACCACCCTCACATTTTAGGAAGTCTTTATATATTCAAAATTAATTTGGCAAGGAAACCTGTTCAAACAAATGCAGCTGAAGTTGAAATCAGTGTTTTAGAGAATATGTTGGGAAATCTTCATGCTAAACCACACCTTTAGTGTTTAGTCACCATGCTCTACCACAGGCACTTGAACATTCCCAGTCTTTTAAACAACCACATCTATGAGCCCAGATACAGTAATTAAATACAATATTTGACTAGAGGTCTGTCACGAGGTTATCCTTTAACTTAAGCTAACAGATATCGGAATGGTGGGAAGGACAAGAAAGAAAAGTTGTTCAATCTGAGAGAAGATAAATCATGTTCAACACTGGCTTTATGAGGAGGAAGTCTTTGGGATTTTCATTTATGAGAAATGCAGTGACTGTAAAGAAAGGAGAGATTTAACACAAACACCACCATTTTATAGATTTTGTATTATTTGATTATTTATATTTTTCATGTTTTTGAAAGAAGTCCCTTATGGTCACAAAAGCTGCATTTGTTTGATCAAAAATACAGTAAAAACGTTAATATTACAAAATATTGTTACAATTTAAAATAACTGTTTTCTATTTATTATATTTAAAAATGTAATTTATTCTATTGAAGCTGAATTTTCAGCAGCCGTTATACTCCAGTTTTTGGTGCTTGGGAAACATTTCTTATTATTATTAGTGTTGAAAGAAAGCAAAAACACATTAAACTGATCAAGAGTGACAAAATATTATCGTGTTATGATTTCGGATTAAAATATATGCCAAAAATGTATCATGTTATCCAAATGTATCAAGTGTATCAATGCTAATAATGTTTCTTGTGGACCAAATCCACATGCATATTGAGAATAATTAAATCACTGCTTGAAAGTTTGTGAACCCTTTAGAAGTTTCTATATTTCTGCATAAATATAACCAGATTTTCAAGTCCTGAAAGTAGACAAAGATAACCCAATCAAACAAATGAGACAAAAATATTTTCATTGTCATTTATTTATTCAGGAAAATTATCCAAAATGACATATCTGTGAGTGGCAAAAGTATGTGAATCTCTAGGATTAGCAGTTAATTTGAAGGTGAAATTAGAGTCCATCTGTTCAGAGGTGTTTTCAATCAGTGAGATGACTATCAGGTGTCAGTGTGTGCCCTGTTTTATCTAAAGAACAGGGATCTATCAAAGTTTGATCATGTTTGTGGAAGTGTATCATGGCACAAACAAATGAGGTCTCTGGGGACCTCAGAAAAAGAGTTGGTGTTGCTCATCAGGCTAGAAAAGGTTACAAAGCCATCTCTAAATAGTTTGGACTCCACCAATCCACAGTCAGACAGATTGTGTACAAATGGAGGAAATTCAAGACCACTGTTACCCTCCCCAGGAGTGGTCCACCAACAAAGATCACTCCAAAAGCAAGCCGTGTAATAGCCTGTGAGGTTGCAAATGACCCCAGGGTAACATCTAAGTAAATAAAGGCCTTTCTTACATTGATTAATGTTCATGAGTCCACTATCAGGAGAACACTGAACAACCATGGTGTCCATGGCAGAGTCGCAAGGAGAAAGCCACTGCTCTCCAAAAAGAATATTGCTGCCCATCTGCAGTTTGCTAAAGATCATGTGAACAAGTCAGAGGAATACTGAAGAAATGTTTTCTGGAAGGATGAGACCAAAATCGAACTTTTGAGTTTAAATGAGCAGTGTTATGTTTGAAGAGTGAAAAACACTGCATTCCAGCAAAAGAACCTTATCCCATCTGTGAAACA
>NW_015505594.1:250748-259855 GCF_001515645.1 Sinocyclocheilus grahami
AATCAGTGAGATGACTATCAGGTGTCAGTGTGTGCCCTGTTTTATCTAAAGAACAGGGATCTATCAAAGTTTGATCATGTTTGTGGAAGTGTATCATGGCACAAACAAATGAGGTCTCTGGGGACCTCAGAAAAAGAGTTGGTGTTGCTCATCAGGCTAGAAAAGGTTACAAAGCCATCTCTAACTAGTTTGGACTCCACCAATCCACAGTCAGACAGATTGTGTACAAATGGAGGAAATTCAAGACCACTGTTACCCTCCCCAGGAGTGGTCCACCAACAAAGATCACTCCAAAAGCAAGCCGTGTAATAGCCTGTGAGGTTGCAAATGACCCCAGGGTAACATCTAAGTAAATAAAGGCCTTTCTTACATTGATTAATGTTCATGAGTCCACTATCAGGAGAACACTGAACAACCATGGTGTCCATGGCAGAGTCGCAAGGAGAAAGCCACTGCTCTCCAAAAAGAATATTGCTGCCCATCTGCAGTTTGCTAAAGATCATGTGAACAAGTCAGAGGAATACTGAAGAAATGTTTTCTGGAAGGATGAGACCAAAATCGAACTTTTGAGTTTAAATGAGCAGTGTTATGTTTGAAGAGTGAAAAACACTGCATTCCAGCAAAAGAACCTTATCCCATCTGTGAAACATGGTGGTGGTAGTATCACGGTTTGGGCCTGTTTTGCTGCAACTGGGCCAGTAGGGTTTGCCGTCATTGATGGAACAATGAATTCTGAATTATACCAGCAAATTCTGAAGGAAAATGCCAGGACATCTGTCTCAAGAGAAAGTGGGTCATGCAGCAAGACAATGACCTCAAGCGCGCAAGGTGTTCTACCAAAGGATGGTTAAAGAAGGACAAAGTTAATGTTTTGGAATGACTGAGTCAAAGTCTGGACCTTAATCCAATTTAAATGTTGTGGAAGGAGCTGAAGCAAGCAGTTCATAGGAGGAAACCCACCAGCATCACAGAGTTGAAGTGGATCATTTTTCTCAAAAAATAACAAAGAAAATATTTTTGTCTCATTTGTTTGATTGGGTTCTCTTTGACTACTTTCAGGACTTGCGCAAAAAAAAGAAAGATTATGTTTTGGGTCATTTATTCAGAAATATAGAAAATTCTAAAGGGTTCACAAACTTTTAAGCATAAGAACAAGCTGCAGCTGATAGATCAAGATTACAGATCCATAATCACGAGGGATTGAGAAAAATAAATAAACCTTTAGCCTGTGTGAAATAAATGAACATGTTTGTGCAGTTTTTTTTATCTGTTATTGTGTATTTATGGGACACTAGCACTTTAGATGGCCTCACTATGGGAATGTTGAGAGGGAGGAAATTCTGTCAATCAGCGTCTACAACTGCAGTAAGATGTTCAGCAACAGGTCAGAACATGAATCAGCCCTCATACTAAAAGTATTCATTATATGTTATAAGACAAGAGGGAAATTAACTAATTGATTCTTAACATAATATTAAAAAGCAATTCAGTACATTGACTAAGAGCGTTGTATGTGTGTGCACAGGTTGCTGGGAAGGCTGGTGATCAGCCTGCAGCATGTGGTGTCTGTGGGTCAGCTGCTGCTCCGTGAGCCCCTCACAGACAGTCAGCACAGTCTCACTGATGTGAGTGAATGAAGAGCTGCTCTCAGCTCCAACACACTTGTTTTACATCCATTAAACAAATACTGTTCATGCTATTCTAACATTGGTGTGGTGAAGGACTTTTGAATCGTTAGTTGTTGTTCTGGTGTTAGATGTGATTGAAGCTCTTTTGTGTTGGTATGTGATGATGGAGTTTATTGTAGATCTACATAGAGCTGGAGGTGAAGTACAACCCTCTTCAGGGGACTGCAGGCGGATGGGACAGTGACGACTTCATCAGAGGACAGGACACTGATGGGTGAGTCACTTCTTTATGTTCATCCCATCCATCCATCATTCCTTCCTTCTGTCTGTCCTTCTTTCCATCCATTTTCCCTTCTTTAATTATTTCCACATCTTCCATCCATTCCAAATTTTACATTCTTTCTTTTCCCATCCATCTATCCATTCTTCCTTCCTTTCATTTTTCTTTCTTCTTTTCTTCTATTCATCTTCCATCCATTCTTATTTCATACCTCCCTTCCTCCCTTCCTTTATTTTCCTCTATCTTCTTTCAACTTCATTCTTCTTCTTTTTTCCATCCATTCTTCTTTCCTTCTTCCTTCCATTTGTCCTTCCTGCCTTTATTTCCTTCCTTCTGTCCCTTCTTCCATCCATTTTCTCTTCCTTTATTACTTCCACTGCTTTCTTACATCCATTCTAACCTTTTCTTTCCTTATTTACTCCATCCATCTTTTCTTTCTACCGTCTTCTTTCCTTCCATATATTCTTCCTTTCTATCTTCCTTCCATCCAGCCATTCTTCCTTTCTTCTATTTCTTTTCATCCATCTTTCCCTCATTCTGTCCCTCCTTCCTTCCTTTCATCCATCAATCCATCCATCCATCCTTCCTTCTTTCCTTTTTTCTTTCCTTCAATCTTCCTTTCCTTCTTTCTGCTATTTCTTTCTCTCCATTAATCTTTCTTTCCTTACTTATATTCTTCATTTCTTTCTTTCTTCCATCCATCTATTCTTCCTTCCATTCCTTTCATCCGTTCTTCCCTCCTTTTGTCCCACCATTCTCCCATATATCCTTTCTTCCTTCCTTTATTTCTTCCTTCCTTCCATCCATCCATCCATTATTCCTGCCTACTTTCTTTCCATACTTTATTTTTCCTATTTGGATGGATGTATATTTGGATCCATGGTTTCATTCATTTCATAACTAAATCAAATTTGTTTGTTTTGTAATCTCAAAAATTCTGAATTTTCTGTATTCTATGTCAGCTCAGAGCTTGTTATCAGGAACACAGGCTTTACGGAAGCAACGTAAGGACATCTTCAGTACACGAAACTCATATACATTTTCATATCCTTTATTCATGGAATTCACTCCTATATATTCAATAATTTGTAGTTCTTCAGACGGCCTGCGTCCTCAGCAGCTGGATCGTGAGACGAGAATGATCGGTCGCAGTCTTTTGAAAACTGATGAAGAGAGAGGAGACGAAGATGAAGATAATGACTATGATGATGATTATGACTTTGCAGATATTGAATGTGCCAATGTGACATTCACTCCCATTTTAAGGTGCGTTTCAATTACCTTTCAGTACATTGCACTATACCAAAAAGAAACCTATTGTATTGCAGTGCAGTGTAATGCAATACATCACACATTGTATAACTAAAAATGGCCCATCATGTAATTCCCATATTTGAAATTTAATCTGTAATGAGTTTGATTATAGTTATACTGCTGTAACTAACGGCTTTGTTTACGTGTGTAGCCGTTGCAGGGCTATAGCAAAGCATGAGCTTGCTGTCACACCTAAAGTGAAGTCTTTCCAGGTAAAACAATTAAATGAGGCCTACTTATTTCATTGACTCTGTTTAATGAGTAGGGTGAAGTCTTTTTTTTCCCCTCAGGTGAATGTAAATGTGATTGAAGCTCAGAAACTGGTCGGGGTGAACATCAACCCAGCAGTGTATGTGACTATTGGAGATGAGAAAAAGCGCACAGCTACTCAGAAGTCTACCAACTGTCCATTTTACAATGAAGTAACTGCTTGCAAAGAACTTAGCTTTAAGCATCTAAAGCTTTAAGCATTTTTCTGAGTTGTTTTGTTTCTCTGTTTTTGTCTTTAAGAACTTCATGTTTGAATTTCAAGAGACACAAGATGTGCTCTTTGATAAAGTGATTGAGATTTCTGTAAGTATTGCCAGAGACACTATCTGGGGGGCAATAAAAGAGACATAAACAAAAAGTATGTAAGAAGGATTTAAAGGGACGTACGTATGTTTCTTACATATGTAGCAACTAAAATGGCTTTAATGCACTGTTAAAAGTTTTCGCTAATAACTGATTATGCACATGTGAAAAGTGAAAAATATACAGTATGGAAAGGAGCTAATTCTGCTTAATCTGACCTTGATTTTTGACTTGAATAAATTTAGGTCATTTATATATTATTATATTCTAAGTTACCTGACACAATATTTTAACTGTATGTTGTATATGTATCATGGCAATTTTGTTTCATTTTTAATTTTTATTTTAGGTGGTTCATAAGAAAATCCTTGCCTTTTTGATGACCCACATGGGAACCTTTAAGATCGACATCAGCACAGTGTATCAGCAGCCAGGTAAACCGAGATAAACCCAGTTTAAGAAACAAAAAGTGCTCATTGCAAGCTTTGATACACACAGCATAAGTAAAGAATACAGAAGTTGAAAGTTCATTTCATTGGTAAAATGATAATAACATTCCCTAGACATTTTAATGGTGGTAAAAAATAATGATTATAGGTCTACTTAGAAACATTGATCATTACAACAACTTAACACAGCCAATATATCTCACAGATCACCGTTTCTACCAGAAATGGGCCCCGCTTACTGACCCAAAAGACACCCGCTCGGGAATTAAAGGCTATGTGAAGTGCACAGTGAGTGTGGTTATGAAAGGAGACCCCATGGGCATGGTCAGCCTGGCACCAGCTGGCAGCCAGAATGATGACATTGAAAAGTAAGAGCTTGCCTTATGTTAACATGGCTGTTCTCCTCTTAAGGACACATTCACCCTCAAAAAACTTTTATATTAGATGTTTGGTCCTTTGGTCATTTGCATTCATGTGTTCAGTAGACACTTTTCGGCATCTGAAACCTAATATTTTTTGGTATATTTTTATGTGGCATGTAGGAACCTTCTCCTTCCAAAGAGGATGCCATCAGAACGTCCTTGGGCAAAGTTTGTCCTGAAGATCTTCAGAGCTGAAGGTCTACCCAGCATGAACTCAGGTTTCATGGGGAAGATAATGAGAGACAAGAAGGTTTTCCTTGATCCTTATGTTCAGGTCACGTTCGCTGGCCAGAAGGTGATTTTCTTTCAGTCTAACTTTGAATAAGATATTTTGTTCAGAGTATTTCTAACACAAACGTTTAAGCAGGAAGAACTGAAAGTCCTTCTCACAATGTGTTAGTTTGCGTTTATTTCTTTGATACATGGGTTGATGGTACTATTTAAACAGTCAAATTATCTGCATTAAAAAAATTATTTTCCTTATAATGTTTCTATAATTCCTATGTTAAATAACACTTTTGTCAAGGGACACACAAACATGCACGCCCTGTCGGTGCTTTTGTTTGTTAAATGGGCTGAGGTGCCGTCAGTATTTGAACTGCTTGCCACACAGTGTATTGGCAAACATTTCAGCTCAAAATATATTATGATGTCAGAGCTCGTCTTATCAATGAAAGTTCAAGTGGAGTCAGGAGCCAAACCTCAAACTCTCTGTTCCCGTCAAAGTCACACATTACATATACAGTGTATCATTACATTCAGTCAAATACTAAATTAAGTATATGGTATAATACTGCAAAATGAAAAATAAAAATAAAAAGTAAAAAAAAATATTTTTTTTCAAATATAAAAAATGCAAGATAAATTGCAAGAACATTTATAAATGTACATGTTTGACAGGGGGAAACATCAGTAGACAGCAACACCAATGCTCCTGAGTGGAATGAACAGATATCCTTCATTGAGCAGTTTCCTCCTCTTGCTCGACGAATCAAAATCCAGATCCTTGATGATGCCAACATTGGAGATGTGGCTGTGGCAACACACTTCCTGGACCTTCTTCAAATCTCCAATCCCAACCGAAATGGTTAGTTTGAATGTTGACTACTGCAAATGTAAGGTCACCCAAAAATGTTAACTCACCCTCATGTTGTTTCAAACCTGTATGACTTTTTTTCTTATGTGGAACACAAAAGAAGATATTTTGAAGAATACTGGTAACCAAACAGTTGCAGTTCCCGTTGACTTACATTATATTTTTTGATCATACAATGAACATTTTTGGTTGGTTTTCTTCAAAATATCTTCTTTTGTGTTCCACAGAAGAAAGACAGTCATACAGAAGAATGTTCACGTAGCTCTTTTCCCGGCAATGAAAGCAAACAGTGACCATTGGCGGCCAAATTCCAAAAAATGGCAAAAAAAAATCATGATAAAACAAAATGTAGTCCATATGACTTGTACACTATATTCCAAATCAAAGGATAATTTTGTATCATGAACGGATTGTATTTAAAACAGTATATTCAAATGTACCAATTTGAATACATACAAGATTTTCAGTGAATAATGTATTTTTTGGCCTGTTCCACAAATGTATATATCATATAGACTACATTTATGGCATTAATTAAGCATTTGTTCCATCGTTTTACTTCAATTGTGGCCAAGTTGTAATAAATTGTTCCCTCGTTTCTTCAGCATATTCATATTTTTCAAAATATCTTCTTTTGTGTTCCAAAGAAAAAAGAAAGTCGTACAGGTTTGGAACGGCATGGAAGTGAGTAAACAATGACAGACAAAATGAGAAATTGATGACAAAAGTAATAATTTTGAAGAGCGTTTACAAGTACAACCCAGTGCTGGGTAAAATAGGGACAAACCCAGCAATTGGGTTGTTTTGACCCAGCGGTTGGGTTAAATGTTTAACCCAGCCTTCTGGGTAGTAACCCAACAAAAGAAGATATTTTGAAGAATACTGGTAACCAAACAGTTGCAGTTCCCGTTGACTTACATTATATTTTTTGATCATACAATGAACATTTTTGGTTGGTTTTCTTCAAAATATCTTCTTTTGTGTTCCACAGAAGAAAGACAGTCATACAGGTTTGGAACGACATGAGGGTGAATAAATAATTAGAGAATACATTTTTTTTGGTGGACTATCATTTCAAGTACAAATGCATTTCTGAATCCCCCAGTCATGTCTCTGCATACTCATTTAGGTTTCAATTCCTTTTTGAACGCTTCTACCTTATTATTCTTTCTGCAACCTACTTCGCCTCTTTCCTCCATCCATCAGGTTTCAATCCCACCTTTGGCCCTACTTGGGTTAATCTCTATGGCTCTCCTCAAAACTCCACGCTGAGAGACATCCACAGGGATCTTAATGAAGGTCTGAGTGAAGGGATCTTCTATAGGGGCAGAATACTGCTCTCGCTGAGTGTGGAGGTTTATTCCTCCCCTACAGTTGTGGTGACAGAGAGTAAGACCATTGCGAATGTGAAAAGCAAAATGAGCAGGCTTACTCTTAAACGCAAGAGCCGAAAGTCCAAGGAGAAGACAGCAGGCAAAGAAGGTAGTATCAAAGTATAAACTAAATAAAATGTAGACACACACACATGCTGTATATATATATATATATATATACAGTATATATATATATTTATAATTTATGTCAGGAGTGACTTGTTTGTCAATAGTGGCGCAGAAATAGCTAATTTTCATGTCAGTATGTAATGTAAGATTTTATCACATACTGTGTGTCCTTGGAGTTATAGATTCTTACACACAGAGACATGTTTAAAAATGTTCTAGCACTCTAATCACTAATAGAAAATGATTTTATTCAGCAATGCAGAGTCCCAGTGGGCCTGCCGCGGAGTCTGAAGATGTTGGCTCTGAGGTACCAGCTGCCATTACAGTGGAAGTGGAAGATGTTCACCCTCTTCCTGAGGTCAGTGACCTAGTTTGCCTGGTAGGAGGAGAGAAAACTGTCTACCATGTACTATTTCAGATTATTCAAGAGCTAGTTCCAGTCTTCAAATTTGATTGGCTGAGCAGCATTACATGACAGCACCCAGGCTGTGTGGGAATTTTTTAGTGACTACAAACAAATAACAAACAAACAAAGGGGCTGTCTTTAAGTCATTGAATCATTCCCTCAATTTGTTTAAAATATTGAATCATTCACTACTGTGTGTTGCTTGGAGACTATTTTTTATTAGCGGAGAAAAATAGACAAAATAATTGCCAATATTGTGTCTAAAATGTTCATTTCTTGTTTACTGAACTTTTGTATAAAAGTAATATCACACTCACGATTGTGCTAATGTTAGAAACAATCGTTATTACATATACTGTATATAGTATTTCATTTAATCAATGGTGTATCCATTATTTCCTCATGCAGAATTTCACTGGAGAGAAGGATGAATTTTTGTTGTTTGCGTCCTTCTTTGAAGTGACAATGATAGATCCTTGTATTGGCTCCAAACCTGTCACCTTTGAGCTGTCTATAGGTAAGACTGGACTGTTTCATCTCATAATGTCATATCCTGTGGCACTTAAAGCAGCACTATGTAACTTTTAAGCTGCGGAGTAACACATACCTGCATGAATCGCCATAGACATAAACTTAGAGAAGTAGCGCCGGTTGGAATGTTCTTCCGCGGGATGTGTGCAGTTCTGCTTATTAACCGCTAGAGCGCCAAAAGTTTCATAGTGCTGCTTTAAAGCTGCAGTCCGTAAGTTTTGCATCTCTGTTTGAAAACCTGCAATTGCAGCTTTTTGCGGAATTATCTTCCTTACGTAGTCCAGCACGGATGAATCTAATGTTTTGAGGGGTATGTGTGGCAGTCAGTCACCGCACCGGTGTGGATATTTACTGTACTTCGCAATCACAGATTCTAGCCTACGTCTTGGAATATATGACCCAAATAAGAATTTTCACTATATATTGTCAACTGAACGACTAAGTAACAAGTCTGCCACGTTTGTTCTGACCAACTGAGGAAAAAGCATTACCATAAATCTCGCTACCAATGGTGATTTAATCTAAAGATCGGTTAGCTCATATCTCATCAAACCGTGCAAATGATTATTATTGTTATACTTTATTCTCAAATTATTAATGTTAACAACATCAGCATTGCGTAACTATGAGTGTGTATTAGCATGTAGATTTCAATTTCTGTGCAGTCTAATCTAATTGTCATACCATTCGAATTTCATATTAAGAAATTATTTTAACCCAAAAAGCAAATTATGCTCCCTTCGAACTGGTTTTCTTTAAAATACAAATCTTCGTAATCCCAGGCTATCTGTAATCAGAAGCACATTTATAACTGGAATATAATTTAATTTCATTCACATGTGTTTCATAAACACATAATCCTTTCTGGATTACAATCCGCCATCAAAATGATACATTTAATTATTC